>NW_027258276.1:12500-20000 GCF_045791955.1 Oncorhynchus clarkii lewisi | reverse complement strand
ACCAGGTGCACACCCTGCGGAGGATCGTGCGTGAGAAGGACCAGACCATCCGCAGGCAAAGTCGACTGGAGCGCCATGCTCAGGAGGGTGGAGGGGGCACCTTGGTGGTGCAGGGAGGGGGCACCTTACACCCCGCGAGGGGCGAGGGGGACGGAGGGGTGGGTGACTTGTCCTCCACCTCTCTGACCCTGGGCATGACCCTCTCCCCCAGTCCAGAGACAGTGGGCTATGGCTTGTCAGGGGCGGGACTAGGGATGATGCCAGCCCCTCCCCCTCCCCCACCACCTCCACCAATGCCAGGGATGCCAGGGAACAGTGAGTGTTAGTTCTGACCTATCATATTGCTCTGTTGTTCATGTAATTGATGTAATAGTTGTAATCGGCCTTCTCTATCCTGGTTGGTTAATTCTCTGTCTTCTCTCTCCTGGTTGGTTAATTCTCTGTCTTCTTTCTCCTGGTTGGTGAACTTCTCTGGGATATGTTGGACGGTAGCGTCCCACCTCGCCAACAGCCAGTGAAATTACAGGGCGCCAAATTCAAAACAACAGAAATCCCATAATTAAAATTCCTCAAACATACAAGTATTTTACACCATTTTAAAGATAAACTTCTTGTAAATCCAGTCACAGTGTCCGATTTCAAATAGGCTTTACGGCGAAAGCACACCAAACGATTATGTTAGGTCAGCACCTAGTCACAGAATACCATACAGCCATTTTCCAGCCAAGGAGAGGGCTCACAAAAATCAGAAATAGTGATTAAATGAATCACTAACCTTTGATGATCTTCATCAGATGGCACTCACATGACTTCATGTTACACAATAAATGTGTGTTTTGTTTGACAAAGTTAATCTTTATGTCCAAAAACCTAATTTGAAATTGGTGTGTTATGATCAGAAATGCATTGTCTCAAACAAACGTCTGGTGAAAGTGCAGAGAGCCACATCAAATTACAGAAATACTCATCATAAACATTAATAAAAGATACAAGTTTTATACATGGAAATATAGATAAACTTCTCCTTAATGCAACCGCTGTGTCAGATTTCAAAAAGGCTTTACGGCGAAAGCACACCTTGCGATTATGTTAGGTCAGCGCCTAGTCACAGAAAAACATGCAGCCATTTTCCAAAGAAAAGAAAAGTCAGAAATAGCGTTATAAATATTCACCTACCTTTGAGGATCTTGATCGGAATGCACTCCCAGGAATCCCAGTTCCACAATTAATGTTTGTTTTGTTCGATAAAGTCCATAATTTAGGTCCAAATACCTCCTTTTTGTTCGCACATTTAGCCCAGTAATCCAAATGCATAATGAGTGATCACTTGTTCAGACAAAATGTCAAAAAAGTTATATTACAGTTCGTAGAAACATGTCAAACGATGTATAGAATCAATCTTTAGGATTTTTTAAACATAAATCTTCAATAATGTTCCAACCCAGAGAATTCCTTTGTCTTTTAGAAATGCAATGGAACGCAGCTACCTCTCACGGGTACACGTGTGATCAGCTCATGGCACTCTGCTAGACACCTGGCTCAAACAGCTCTCTTTCTCTCCCCCTTCACAGTAGAAGCCTCAAACAAGGTTCTAAAGACTGTTGACATCTAGTGGAAGCCTTAGGAAGTGCAATATGACCCCATAGACACTGTATATTCAATAGGCAATGACTTGAAAACTACAAACCTCAGATTTCCCACTTCCTGGTTGGATTTTCTTCTCAGGTTTTTGCCTGCCATATGAGTTCTGTTATACTCACAGACATCATTCAAACAGTTTTAGAAACTTCAGAGTGTTTTCTATCCAAATCTACTAATTGTATATATGTATATATATATGCATATTCTAGCTTTTGGGCCTGAGTAGCAGGCAGTTTACTCTGGGCACCTTTTTATCCAAGCTACTCAATACTGCCCCCCAGTCCCAAAGAAGTTAATTCTCTGTCTTCTCTCGCCTGGTTGGTTAATTCTCTGTCTTCTCTCGCCTGGTTGGTTAATTCTCTGTCTTCTCTCTTCTTCCTCTGTAGTGTCAAACGGGCCCTACCCTGCTTCTACTCCTCCTCCTCCTCCCCCACCTCCCCCTCCTCCCCCCTTATGTTCCATGGAGTCCTCCGGTCCTCTGCCTCCCCCTCCTCCCCCATGCGCCCCTCCACTCCCCGGCTGTGGTGGATCACCCACTGTCATCTTTAACTCTGGCCTGGCAGGTAAGGCTGTGTGTGTGTGTGTGTGTGTGTGTGTGTGTGTGTGTGTGTGTGTGTGTGTGTGTGTGTGTGTGTGTGTGTGTGTGTGTGTGTGTGTGTGTGTGTGTGTGTGTGTGTGTGTGTGTGTGTGTGTGTGTGTGTTTGTTTGAGCTGTGTGCCGCATGTATCAAAGAGAGATTTAAGAAGTGTACTTCTATAGTTATATAAGGATCTCCTGGTGTGAACACTAGGGATCTGCCTCCCTTTCTCGCTGGAGTTGATTCTGATTGGAGTATTCTGAACTACCACTTTTCTATACTGCCTGAGTTCTCTCTCTCTCTGGTTCTCTGTCTCTGATTCTAACGTTCTCTCTCTTGTTCTAATTCAATATTCTCTCGGGTTCTCTCCTCTGTTCTGCTCTCAGAGGGGTCACTCAAGCTGTTCTGTAGGTTCCCTCTGATCACACGCTTAGTACCTATCTCACACCTCTCTCCTTAGTACCTGTCTCACACCTCTCCTTAGTACCTGTCTCACACCTCTCCTTAGTACCTATCTCACACCTCTCTCCTTAGTACCTGTCTCACACCTCTCTCCTCAGTACCTATCTCACACCTCTCTCCTTAGTACCTATCTCACACCTCTCTCCTCAGTACCTATCTCACACCTCTCTCCTTAGTACCTATCTCACACCTCTCTCCTCAGTACCTGTCTCACACCTCTCCTTAGTACCTGTCTCACACCTCTCCTTAGTACCTGTCTCACACCTCTCCTTAGTACCTGTCTCACATCTCTCCTTAGTACCTGTCTCACACCTCTCCTTAGTACCTGTCTCACATCTCTCCCTAGTACCTGTCTCATACCTCTCCTTAGTACCTGTCTCACACCACCTCCTTAGTACCTGTCTCACACCTCTCCCTAGTACCTGTCTCATGCCCCTCTCCTTAGTACCTGTCTCACACCTCTCCTTAGTACTTGTCTCACGCCTCTCTCCTCAGTACCTGTTTCACACCTCTCCTTAGTATCTGTCTCACACCTCTCCTTAGTACCTGTCTCACGCCTCTCTCCTTAGTACCTGTCTCACACGTCTCTGTAGTACCTGTCTTACACCTCTCCTTAGTACCTGTTTCACACCTCTCCTTTGTACCTGTCTCACACGTCTCCGTAGTACCTGTCTTACACCTCTCCTTAGTACCTGTTTCACACCTCTCCTTAGTACCTGTCTCACACCTCTCCTTAGTACCTGTCTCACGCCTCTCTCCGTAGTACCTGTCTCACACCTCTCATTAGTACCTGTCTCACGCTTCTCTCCGTAGTACCTGTCTCACACCTCTCCTTAGTACCTTTCTCACACCTCTCCTTAGTACTTGTCTCACACCACTCCTTAGTACTTGTCTCATACCTGTCTGTTCCATACATCTCTCATAATGGTACACCTCCTCAGTACCTCTCTCATACCTGTGTTATTCTGTGTCGTGTGTTGAGGTGATGTCTTGTCCTGTGATCATGTTGTGTGCTTATGTGATGAGGTGATATCTTGTCATGTGATCATGTTGTGTGATTATGTGATGAGGTGATGTCTTGTCATGTGATCATGTTGTGTGATTATGTGATGAGGCGATGTCATGTGATGAGGCGATGTCTTGTCATGTGATCATGTTGTGTGATTATGTGGTGAGGCGATGTCTTGTCATGTGATCATGTGTTCACATTTTACTCTGCTGCTGCTGATGCTTCTCCTTCTCTTTCTCTCTTCCTTCTGTTTCCTCCTCCCACTCTCTCTCTTCCTCCTCCTTCTCTCTCCCTTCCATTCCCTCCTCCTCTTTCTCTCTCTCTCTTCCTTACATTCCCTCCTCCTCCTTCTCTCTCTCTTCCTTCCTTTCCCTCCTCCTCCTCTCTCTCTTCCTTCCATTCCCTCCTCCTCCTCTCTCTCTTCCTTCTGTTCCCTGCTCCTTCTCTCTTCCTTCCGTTCCCTCCTCCTTCTCTCTCTTCCTTCTGTTCCCTCCTACTCCTCCTTCCGTTCCTTCCTCCTCCTTCTCTCTTCCTTCCATTCACTCCTCCTCCTTCCCTCTCTCTCTTCCTTACATTCCCTCCTCCTCCTTCTGCTCCTTCCTCCTCCTCCCCTCACTTTCCATTCCCTCCTCCTCCTCTCTCTCTTCCTTCCGTTCCCTCCTCCTCCTCTCTCTCTTCCTTCCATTCCCTCCTCCTCCTCTCTCTCTTCCTTCCGTTCCCTCCTCCTCCTTCTCTCTCTCTTCCTTCCTTTCCCTCCTCCTCCTCTCTCTCTTCCTTCCGTTCCCTCCTCCTCCTTCTCTCTCTCTTCCTTCCTTTCCCTCCTCCTCCTCTCTCTCTTCCTTCCGTTCCCTCCTCCTCCTTCTCTCTCTCTTCCTTACATTCCCTCCTCCTTCTCTCTCTCTTCCTTCCTTTCCCTCCTCCTCCTCTCTCTCTTCCTTCCATTCCCTCCTCCTCCTCTCTCTCTTCCTTCTGTTCCCTCCTCCTTCTCTCTTCCTTCCGTTCCCTCCTCCTTCTCTCTCTTCCTTCTGTTCCCTCCTACTCCTCCTTCCGTTCCTTCCTCCTCCTTCTCTCTTCCTTCCATTCCCTCCTCCTCCTTCCCTCTCTCTCTTCCTTACATTCCCTCCTCCTCCTTCTGCTCCTTCCTCCTCCTCCTCTCTCCTTCCATTCCCTCCTCCTCCTTCTCTCTCTTCCTTCTGTTCCCTCCTACTCCTCCTTCCGTTCCTTCCTCCTCCTTCTCTCTTCCTTCCATTCCCTCCTCCTCCTTCCCTCTCTCTCTTCCTTCCATTCCCTCCTCCTCCTTCTGCTCCTTCCTCCTCCTCCTCTCTCCTTCCATTCCCTCCTCCTCCTCTCTCTCTTCCTTCCATTCCCTCCTTCTCCTCTCTCTCTTCCTTCCTTTCCCTCCTCCTCCTCTCTCTTCCTTCCGTTCCCTCCTCCTCCTCCTTCTCTCTCTCTTCCTTCCGTTCCCTCCTCCTCCTCCTTCTCTCTCTTTTTAGCTGTGAAGATTAAGAAGCCTATCCAGACTAAGTTCCGTATGCCAGTGTTTAACTGGGTGGCCCTAAAACCAAGTCAGATCAACGGAACTGTCTTCAACGACATAGACGATGAAAGGATTCTCCAGGTACAAACACACACACACACACACACACGCATTTGCCTCAGTACAATGTGTGCAACATACACTACATGACCAAAAGTATGTGGACACCTGCTCGTTGAACATCTCATTCCAAAATTAATATGGAGTTGGTCCCCCTTTGCTGCTATAACAGCCTCCACTCTTCTGGGAAGGCTTTCAACTAGATGTTGGAACATTGCTGCGGGGACTTGCTTCCATTCAGCCACAAGAGCATTAGTGAGGTCGGGCACTATTTGTGCACGGGGGCATTGTTATGTTGAAACAGGAAAGGGCCTTCCCCAAACTGTTGCCACAAAGTTGGAAGCACAGAATAGTCTAGAATATCATTGTATGCTGTAGCGTTAAGATTTCCCTTCACTGGAACTAGCGGGTCTAGCCGGAACCATGAAAAACAGCCCCAGAACATTATTCCTCCTCCACCAAACTATGCATTGGGGTAGGTAGCGTTCTCCTGGCATCCGCCAAACCCAGACTGCAAGATGGTGAAGCGTGATTCATCACTCCAGAGAATGCGTTTCCACTGATCTGTCACCACTTGGTGGTCCCGTTCTGTGAGCTTGTGTGGCCTACCACTTTGTGGCTGAGCCGTTGTTGCTCCTAGACATTTCCACTTCACAATAACATCACTTACAGACACCGGGGCAGCTCTAGCAGGGTAGAAATTTGACGAACTGAGTTGTTGGAAAGGTGGCATCCTATGATGGTGCCATGTTGAACATCACTGAGCTCTTCAGTAAGGCCATTCTACTGACAATGTTTGTCTATAGAGATTGCATGGATGTGTGCTCAATTTTATACCACCGTCAGCAATGGGTGTGGCTGAAATAGCCAAATCCACTAACTTGAAGGTGTGTCAACATACTTTTGTATATATAGTGTATGTGTGTGTGTTCTCTGTCCTCTCCAGGAGCTGAATGTGGAGGAGTTTGAGGAGATGTTTAAGACCAAGGCCCAGGGGCCAGCGGTGGATGTGACTCTGAGCAGGCATAAGGCCCCTCAGAAGGGTCCCAACAGGGTGTCTCTGCTGGAGGCTAACAGAGCCAAGAACCTGGCCATCACCCTCCGCAAGGCTGGCCAGGGGCCCGAACTCATCTGTCGGGCCATCCAGACGTAAGTCACCTCTAACCTCTGACCTTTAACTTCTAGACTATATATTCCTAATATTATAGCTCTCTGTCTCCCCCTCTTTCTCTCTCTCTCTCCATTTCTCTGTCTCTCTCTCCATTTCTCTGTCTCTCTCTCCTACTCTTTCTCTCAACCTCTCTCTTCCCCCTCTTTCTCCCTCCCCCCCCCTCTCTCTCTCCCCCTCTCTCCTACTCTTTCTCTCCCCCTCTCTCTTCCCCCTCTTTCTCCCTTCCTCCCCCCCTCTCTCTCTCTCTCTGTCTCTCTCTCTGTAAGGTGTAAGTGCTTGATGTATCTGAAGTGTATAATGTGTGTATAATGTGTGTACTGGTATATAAACTGTGTGTGTTCTTTATAGGTTTGACATGCGTACTGTGCGTGTGGACTTTGTGGAGTGTCTGATGCGTTTCCTCCCCACTGAGGGCGAGGTGAAGATGCTACGGCAGTACGAGAGGGACAGAAAGCCTGTGGACGCACTGAGCGATGAGGACCGCTTCATGTTGCAGTTCAGCCGCATAGAGAGACTGGCCCAACGCATGTCCATCATCACCTTCATGGGCAACTTCCAGGACAACATACAGATGCTCACACCGGTAGAGAGACACACACACACACACACACACACACACACACACACACACACACACACACACACACACACACACACACACACACACACATATATATGTATTACTATACTTGTGATGACTTTTTGAGGACCAACAATTAATTCCCATTAAAAGTCCTATTTTCCCTAACCTTAACCCCAAACCTAACCCTAAACCTAACCCCTAATTCTAACCCTAAACCTAACCTCTAATTCTAACCCTAAACCTAACCTCTAATTCTAACCCTAAACCTAACCCCTAATTCTAACCCCAAACCTACCCCCTAATTCTAACCCTAAACCTAACCCCTAATTCTAACCCTAAACCTAACCCCTAATTCTAACCCTAAACCGAACCCCTAATTCTAACCCTAAACCTAACCCCTAATTCTAACCCTAAACCTAACCTCTAATTCTAACCCTAAACCTAACCTCTAATTCTAACC
>NW_027258276.1:0-10000 GCF_045791955.1 Oncorhynchus clarkii lewisi | reverse complement strand
CTAATACCTAGTACACACTACCCAACACACTCTTTCTAATACCTAGTACACACTACCAACACACTCTTTCTAATACCTAATACACACTACCCAACACACTCTTTCTAATACCTAGTACACACTACCCAACACACTCTTTCTAATACCTAGTACACACTACCCAACACACTCTTTCTATGACCTAATACACACTACCAACACACTCTTTCTAATACCTAGTACACACTACCAACACACTCTTTCTAATACCTAGTACACACTACCCAACACACTCTTTCTAATACCTAGTACACACTACCAACACACTCTTTCTAATACCTAGTACACACTACCAACACACTCTTTCTAATACCTAGTACACACTACCAACACACTCTTTCTAATACCTAGTACACACTACCCAACACACTCTTTCTAATACCTAGTACACACTACCAACACACTCTTTCTAATACCTAGTACACACTACCCAACACACTCTTTCTAATACCTAGTACACACTACCAACACACTCTTTCTAATACCTAGTACACACTACCAACACACTCTTTCTAATACCTAATACACACTACCCAACACACTCTTTCTAATACCTAGTACACACTACCAACACACTCTTTCTAATACCTAGTACACACTACCCAACACACTCTTTCTAATACCTAGTACACACTACCCAACACACTCTTTATAATACCTAGTACACACTACCAACACACTCTTTCTAATACCTAGTACACACTACCCAACACACTCTTTCTATTACCTAATACACACTACCCAACACACTCTTTCTATGACCTAATACACATTACCCAACACTCTTTCTAATATCTAGTACACATTACCCAACACACTCTTTCTAATACACACTACCCAACACACTCTTTCTATTACCTAATACACACTACCAAACATACTCTTTCTATGACCTAATACACATTACCCAACACACTCTTTCTAGTACACACTACCCAACACACTCTTTCTAGTACACACTACTCAACACACTCTTTCTATGACATAATACACACTACACAACACACTCTTTCTAATACCTAATACACACTACCAAACACACTCTTTCTATTACCTAATACACACTACCCAACACACTCTTTCTAATACACACTACCCAACACACTTTTTCTATGACCTAATACACATTACCCAACACACTCTTTCTAGTACACACTACCCAACACTCCCTTTCTAATACACACTACCAACACACTCTTTCTAATACCTAGTACACACTACCCAACACACTCTTTCTATTACCTCATACACACTACCCAACACACTCTTTCTTATACCTAATACACACTACCCAACACACTCTTTCTATGACCTAATACACACTACACAACACACTCTTTCTAATACCTAATACACACTACCCAACACACTCTTTCTATTACTTAATACACACTACCCAACACACTCTTTCTATGACCTAATACACACTACACAACACACTCTTTCTAATACCTAATACACACTACCCAACACACTCTTTCTATGACCTAGTACACACTACCAACACACTCTTTCTAATACCTAATACACACTACCCAACACACTCTTTCTATGACCTAATACACACTACCCAACACTCTTTCTAATATCTAGTACACATTACCCAACACACTCTTTCTAATACACACTACCCAACACACTCTTTCTAATACCTAGTACACACTACCCAACACACTCTTTCTAATACCTAATACACACTACCCAACACACTCTTTCTAATACCTAGTACACACTACCCAACACACTCTTTCTAATACCTAATACACACTACCCAACACACTTTCTAATACCCAGTACACACTACCCAACACACTCTTTCTTATATCTAATACCAACCTTCTGATTCTAACACACACCACCTAATATACATATGTTGTGATACGTAACACACACATAATAAGCTTGATTTACTCTTTTGAATGTCAAATACACACCAGAAGGTAATGTGTGTGTCCCTCCCAGCTGCTGGAGACTAAGACTACCGACAGAAAGCAGACCCTGCTGCATTACATAGCCAACGTGGTGAGAGAGAAATACCCCGGAGTCGCTCTGTTCTACAATGAGCTGCACTATGTAGAGAAAGCTGCCGCAGGTGAGTGTGTGTCTGTTTGTCTTTTGTGTGTGTCACAGTTATCTTCCTCTGCAGAACGTGGTGTGTGATATTAAGGAACTAACCTATTATATTGTGTGTGTGTGTGTGTGTCAGTGTCCCTGGAGAACGTGGTGTGTGACGTGAAGGAGTGTCAGCGTGGTATGGATCTGTCGTGGAGGGAATACAGCATGCACGGCCACAACCCACTCCTCAAAGACTTCATCAGCAAACACGAGACTCGCCTGCAGAAACTACAGGAGGACGCACACATCGCACAGGCAAGAAAACACACATTCACACACACACATTCATACACACACGCACGAACACACACAAGTACCTCAGATACATCAAAGTGTTATATGACCGTGGTGACCATGGTCCTTCATAGTCCTGTTTTCTGATCCTGGTTGTGTTATGGTTCTCAGGATGCATTTGACGATGCGGTGAAGCACTTTGGGGAGAGCTCTAAAACCATGCCTCCCTCTGTCTTCTTCCCTGTGTTTGTACGATTCATCAAAGCCTACAGGGTGAGCAGAATGTGTGTGTTTGTACGATTCATCAAAGCCTACAGGGTGAGCAGAATATGTGTGTTTGTACGATTCATCAAAGCCTACAGGGTGAGCAGAATGTGTGTGTTTGTACGATTCATCAAAGCCTACAGGGTGAGCAGAATGTGTGTGTTTGTACGATTCATCAAAGCCTACAGGGTGAGCAGAATGTGTGTGTTTGTGTGCGTGCGTGCGTGCGTAGCAACAGTATACACAAAGACGTGAGTCAAAGTTGAACTTAATGTGTGTGTGTGTGTGTGTGTGTGTGTAGCTGGCGGAGGAGGAGAATGAGCAGAGGAGGAGGCAAGAGCAGGCGCTGATAGAGAAGCTGGAGCAGGAGGAGCTGCAACAGGAGCAGGAGGCGCCTAAGGTACAGCCCCGTTACCATGGAGACAGGCCTGCCGGTCTGTCGCCATGGATATGACAGTATCACCTTGACTTCACAGATCCAGTGTCTGTTCTGTGGAATGGAAGGACTGATGTTTTCTCGTTCCCTCTCTTTATCGCTCCCCATCTTTCCTTCTCTACTCCTCACACATACATTGATTCACCAACACATATCTACTTTATTTCTACCTCTCTCACAAACACACACACACACACACACACACACACACACACACACACACACACACACAGTCCCCGTCCAACCGTCCAAAGCAGCGGCAGCAGGAGTCCCTGATCACAGAGCTGAGGAGGCGACAGGGCGGTAAAGACAGCAGACATGTCTACGAGGGCAAAGATGGAGCTATAGAGGACATCATTACAGGTACGCACACTCACACTCACACACACACACACTGTAGTTTAGTGCTGTGTTTTGATTGGCTGTTTTTTGTCTGCAGTGCTGAAGACCGTCCCTTTCACTGCCAGGACGGCCAAACGCAGCTCTCGCTTCTTCTGTGATCCCACCCACACTGAATAACACTGCTAAACTCTCAGAGAGAGAGAGAGAGATATACAGGGTAGAGGGGAGGGAGAGGGGTGAGGGAAAGCTAGGTGGGAAAGATAAAGGGGAATAACAATGAGATAGAGAGAGGAGAGAAGCGTGGGGAAAAAGAGAGGCAGTTAGAGAGAGGGGGGAGATTGACCCGGTCTCAGAAGTAGTGACTCTACCAGAGAGAAGCTGAACTCTGAACTCTATAGCAAGACAGACATCAAGATTACCTGTGACCTCACCTGTCTGGTCTGACATCACTGCCCCCACCCCCCATCCCCTCTGTGTTACTTACACATGTTATGAAGCTTCTTTGCTGATTATAACTGTTTATAACCCTCCCAAAACCCTGGACTGTAGCCCTGGAATCAACCTGCAACCCACCATGCACTTTGACTTTCTGCCCTCTAAACCCGAAGACTGTTGAAAGGGGTCGGGTAGAGGGAGGAACTTGATACGCGATGACAGTGACTGGACATTTAGTAGCAACACAGTCTGGTCATTTAATAGCTACATAGCATTTCCAGTTTATCAGTTAATAGCAGACATGACAAGCAAAACAGAACAGCAAAAATAAACAGTTGTTTTTTGTCCAATTAGTATTAGTGATGTACAGTATGTGTCTCTAAAGCTGTGTAATGATGTCAGCAAATGACATGATCGCTGTCATAGGATATTGAGAAGGGAGGGGGAGAAGTTTGAAGAGTTTCTTCTTGTTGAACATTCCAACCAATTCTAATTGATAACGACATCACAAAGGGTTCTTAACCCACTCCTATCCAGCTGTAAGATGCCAGAATTGAACACTGAGAATAGTGTTCGAAAAGCTCACTCCTACAAGGTTCCCTCTTCTCCGTCTGCTGCTGTGTGACAGTGAAACGTGTACAGCGCTCGCTACGTTCACTACATTGACTATGTTTACTATTTACTACCTTTAATACCTTTAACCTCCAACAGGGTTTTTCAAAGCTCAGGCCCTCCAGTTCCTCAGTCCTGCTGGTTTTCCTTTCTCCCTGGCACTTGATTGATCGTTTAATGTTACTGATAATGATTGGCTGCAGAGTGCACACACACCTGGTTTCCCAGGTAGAAATCGGTCTCTGATTAAAAGAGAAGTATGAAAACCAGTAGACACTGTGGCCCTCGAGGACAGGAGTTGATACCCCATACTACCCTAAAATAAAGGTCCCTGTCTTATCCTTGCCTGACCATCCAAAAGTCCCAGTCTGTTTCTGCTTTATAGCCAACTGACTCCTTTGTTGTGATCTTGTCAAGGTGAAGGTAAAGGATGTAGTGTTCTTGAATGCAGAAAGTCTGGCACCTAGGCTACTACACCACCCATGATCTTTCCTGGCTCATGGGACCAACTTTTACAGAGACTCGAGAGGGATCGCTCCATTTCATAAAAAAATCATTAAAAAATGTAACTGCAAAAAACAACAACAGCACAATACTTTTCTACTGTGTATATATATTTTCTAGGGAATCCCGCTTGTTGCTTTTATCCCTCACTCCCAACCCTGCTGTTTGTCAATGTTGATGTTCATTCTTAATCTGCACTCGTTGTGTAAATAAACTGTATCCAGTCAGACTGTGTCTCTGTGTGTGTACCACTGGAAGTGGTAACATTGAACATATATTTATTTATATCATAACATTTCTTTCCATAGTAAGATTTACATTAATCCAACAACACAATATATTGTTTGAATCACATATTCCCAGGAAACACATAAAAAAATGCTAATGGTAATAAAACAATCGTTGGTGTTAATTTGTATCATGTCGTCTCCATGGTGACACCGAATTCAGCGTCGTCAGACCAACATTTAGGGAGGAGAGGAGGGGGCTACATTTGAGTGACATTTGCTTCATTCAATCGATAAACTGGAAATTACGACATCAGCTTACATCCGCCAATAACATTCATTGGATGTTTGGCAGCGATGTTTTCATTGGTCACGACGTTATTTCCCGTTTCAAACAAAACCCGCCGGTTCCTGTTTATGCTAGCGCCAGTAAAAAAATTAAGCTAATAATAACTGTAACAAAAGCTTCAACGTGACAACATCAACTAGTTTCGCTCTAGATAGTCAGTCAGAAAATGCTTCAGACATTTTGTGCACTCAAAGTTAGTGCAGTTTGCAGATAGTTTATTAGGGCTACTCTTGGAAAGAATTGGTTAGCTACCATCGTTTTTCTTCCTTCGATTTGGACAGCAGTTGACTGGCCAGCTATGCCAAAGCAAGGGCTTGCTAGACACAAGGTAAGACATCTCAGCTATCCACAATGTGCCTGCGAACTGGTTCTTAGCCGTCTTGATAATGAATGTAATTAGTCTCATATGGTGGTGTCTAGCTTTCCCCCCTAGCCTCTCAGGGAAAGGACACCATTTTAGAGTGTATTCAGATTCAGCCCCTGTTTTTGACTGACAGGTGATATCCTCTGGAAGACTGACTGGTGGGAGGGGCCAGGGCTCAAAGAAGAGGTAAGTCGTTTATCCCCGGGGTCTTCAACGAGGTCTGGAGGACCGCACTGAAATATTTCCTCGCCGCCAAAAATGTGCAAAAAATAGTCATCTGTCCATCGTTTTTGGAATTTTCAAGGCTCTCTGACTGTCTAGCTTTCATTTAGGTTATTATTAGCGAGCAGATTGGCATTTGTTGTCATGAATCTTGCCCTGGAGGCAGCTCTGTAGAGTGGCATAAACATCTGATTTTAACCTAAACTTAACCACACTACTAAACCTAATGCCTAACCCTAACCTTCAAATTAAGACCAAAAAGCACATTTTTGTTTCATAATTTTTTTTACAATGTAGCAGATTTGGACTTTGCAGCTGGCCCATCTAGCAGAAAAAGCTCTGTTCTGTCTCCAGGGAATGAGTCATGACAATAAACATCAACCTATTAGTGAACTGGGCACAGTCAAGAAACTTGATGTAGGTCCATTATCATTTATTTTTGTCAGTTTAAAGTATATTGAGTTTATCCGTCCCCCTAGGTAAGAGAACACACAGGACTGATAAACATCCCTGTTGCAGAGTGTCATTATATCCATTCACTGTCACTCTGTTCTGTAGGGGAGCAGGGCGTCCACTAGTCACTTCTACTGAGCCGGCTTATTCCCTCTACTCCACAGACTCAGAGGACCAGGTAATAACACATCCATAAACAGTCAGTAGCAACGTTAATAACAAGTTAATAACAAGCCTATTTGTGTAATATATTAATAAGAGTTATAATCACCTAACAGTGATTATATGGTAAGATGGTTTGCATCTGTGCTCTCTCTAAGGTGACAACCATTCACCAGGGTCTGGATCAGTGTGCTGCGCTGCTCAATGTCATTCTCCAGGCAGAGACGGCAGGTACCAGTCAACTACTTACTCTGTTTCTACAGAACCTTTACATGTCTAGTTGAAATTATTGACCAAAGTGTTTGCATTGTGTGATAGAGGCCAAGCCAATCTCCGTCAGGGGAGCAGGGAAGACTCGAGCCGCCAAATCCCGACCGCTGTGCACTCTGGGAAATGAGAGGGTAGACATAGAGAGGAGGAAGCAGACAAAGAGACCTGTCACTCAGACTGCTAAAAAAACAGGTGGGACCTGTGTGTGTCTCTGTGTGTGTGTCTCTCTGTGTGTGTCTCTGTGTGTGCGTATGTGTTGGTGTGCAAAAATGGATAACTCTCTGCTCCAGCTCCCGTGCAGAAGACGATCCTGTCATCCCTGTCGTATCCTGGGATGAGGAACAAAGTTCAGAGTTTGGCCGGAACGTCAGAGCCGAAGTCAGATGCTCGGTTTAACTGTCGCCTGACCACCTCCACCCCCACCCTGAGTCCCCAAAGACTCCCCCCTAACAACACACTCCCCCCAGGCCCCTCAGTCCCTCTAGCCCAGCCTGGAGGCTCCATCATTGGGGTGGCATCAGTCCACCTGGGGGGCTCTAGCTCCACAGCTCCGTTAGCTTCTCCTGGAGCTGTAGCTACCTCCCTACCCACAGCCCCTCTCACAGGACCAGTGCTCTCTCTCCTCGCAGCCCAGCCAAGAGGCTTTGTCTCTGGGGTTGGAGGTTCGGCTGCCCAGGGGAGCTCCAGGTCCTGTGGCCTGCACCTCGGTGCTCCCTCTGTGGAGAGGCTAGCCCTGTCTGCCCCCCTGCCCTCAGACAGCTCTGTGTCTGGAGAAAGTGGACATCCAATCTCATCTTCCTGCTCTCCCTCTCGTCAGGGACCACCAGTACTCTTCTCTGAAATTCATCCTCACCCCCAACCTCACCCCCTTGCCAACACTCAACCACAGTCTGCCCCAGATGCTACATCCCTGGACAGGGGGGGCCAGCTGGTTTCTACCCAGGATGGAGGGACCTTAGCCAGGGAGGCTTGCGGCCACATGGAGGGTAACGCTGGAGAGGAGGAAGAGGAGTGTCCAGTGAGAGACACTAGCGCCCAGACCTGCTTTAGCATACAAACACACACCCAGCTGGCATACACACATCCACACACACACATAGATCCAGTGCCTGTACAGGCATACTTACAACACACACATCCAGGTGTGGCTCCCAACCACACACACTCGTACACACGCCTGCCGCTGGCGCTGGGCTCTAAGGGCTGTAGTCCAGAGGGAACCGCTCGGCAGGTGATGACTGTTCAGTACCTCCTTGGAGAGTTGAAGGCTCTGCTCGCTGGCCAAGGTAATCAATCAATCAACCAACCTGTCAAAATAATCAGTCAACTCATCAATCAGTCAAAATTACTATTTAATCAAATGTTAATCAAATTCAATCTCCGCCACTCTCTCTCTTCCCTCTCTTCCCTCCCTCCTCCCCCTCCTCTGTAGACAGTGTAGCAGAGCGTCTGGTGTGTGAGCTGGAGCAGACAGTGTCTCTACTTCCTGTCATGGTGGGCAGCTCTAACATCCAGGCTGAGATTGCTCTGGTCCTGCAACCTCTACGCAGTGAGAACGCACTGCTACGCAGGTCAGCACCATCACCCGTGTGTGTGTGTGTGTGTGTTTCATACAGAAGATTGATCACTTTAACGTGTGTGTTCAGGCGTCTGAGGATAGTGAACCAACAGTTGCAGGAGAGAGAGCGAGCAGAGAGGGAGGCCAGAGATGTCCACTGTGACACTGACAGTAAGATAAACTGCCCGGCCCTCTTTCAACTGTCTATCAGTGAGAGGTTATTATCGTGTGTCTGTATCTCTGAGTATCTAACCTCCTCTGTGTCTTAGTGTCGCCTGTCTAAAGCCTCATCTGTCTCTTAGTGTCGCCTGTCTAACCTCCTCTGTCTCTTGGTGTCGCCTGTCTAACCTCCTCTGTCTCTTAGTGTCAGCTCTGCAGTCGGAGCTCAACGATGCTCACACAAGCCTGCAAGAGCTGCAGCGCGGCAACACTGGGCTACGGCAAGCCCTGGTGGACACACAGAGCCAGCTGCAGCAGAGTGAGGCGGAGTGTAGTCGTATCAGTAAAGGTAATAGATGAGGGGGGAACGTACTCCGCTTCTTTTCTATTTGATTTCTAAATACATGAAGATCAGGGCCTTAAACTGATCCATATTACGCTGAGATTAAAGGATCTCTGAGGTGTCTGTGTGTATTATCTAATACATGTATATAAGTGTGTCTGTGTGTGTGTCTGTGTGTAGACGTGCAGTCTGCTCTGGGTGAGGTGCAGGGCTGTAACCGCAGGCTGCAGGAGTGTCAGAAGGAGAATGCTGCACTGGCCCTCAATACCCAGAAGAGGGAGACAGAGATCCACACACTACAGGAGCACCTCAGGTGTGTAGGTGTGTAGGTGTGTAGGTGTGTGTGTGTGTGTGTGTGTGTGTGTGTGTGTGTGTGTGTGTGTGTGTGTGTGTGTGTGTGTGTGTGTGTGTGTGTGTGTGTGTGTGTGTGTGTGTGTGTGTGTGTGTGTGTGTGTGTGTGTGTGTGTGTGTGTGTGTGTGTGTGTGTACTTTCTAAAAATGTATTGGAGTTTTTATTTTTTACTGACCATTTCTCTCTCTCGACCTGTCCTCTGTCTGTCTGTTTCTCTCTCTCGACCTGTCCTCTGTCTGTCTGTTTCTCTCTCTCTCGACCTGTCCTCTGTCTGTCTCTGTTTCTCTCTCTGTTTCTCTCTCTCGACCTGTCCTCTGTCTGTCTGTTTCTCTCTCTCGACCTGTCCTCTGTCTGTCTGTTTCTCTCTCTCTCGACCTGTCCTCTGTCTGTCTCTGTTTCTCTCTCTCGACCTGTCCTCTGTCTGTCTCTGTTTCTCTCTCTCGACCTGTCCTCTGTCTGTCTCTGTTTCTCTCTCTCGACCTGTCCTCTGTCTGTCTGTTTCTCTCTCTGTTTCTCTCTCTCGACCTGTCCTCTGTCTGTCTGTTTCTCTCTCTCGACCT
>NW_027258275.1:0-87841 GCF_045791955.1 Oncorhynchus clarkii lewisi | reverse complement strand
GTACTCTGCTGTGCTCTACTGTACTATACACCACTGGGTATACAGACTCTTCAGATACTGTTAGCGAACACCAGACTGAGGTCGAGGCGATTACATGGGGAAAAGGTTTATGACTGTAAGGGTGTTTGGTACAAAGGCAACACTACATCGGGCCACATTTCAGCTCTATCCCAGGTCAACCATACAATACTATAGATTTCCACTCTAGTCAACCAGCAAGAAGGAGAGACAGACAGAAGGTCTGGCTTTGACTATGTCAATGATGGGATGTGTAAGTAAGGAGTAAGGAACACAAATAAACATTATTCTGATGGTTAAATTTGTACTTAGATACATAACCACTCTCCTCTGTTAGCAAATCTTCCACAGAACTTTGTGGAACAGAGTGAGTTCTGTCCCTGTCTGGCTCTGGAAATGTACCCAGGGACCTCTGTACAACAACACTTCACACTTACGAAGCAGTGTTCTTACTAATCAATCACTCTACCATAACCATGGTCTCGGTATAAAGCAGTGTCCTTACTAACCAATCACTCTACCATAACCATGGTCTTGGTTGAGCAAGGGCAATATTACTTTAAGTCTCAAGCAGGGTGACCTCAACATTCTATATATCGCCATACTATATACCACCACACTATACAGTGGGGCAAAAAAGTATTTAGTCAGCCACCAATTGTGCAAGTTCTCCCACTTAAAAAGATGAGAGAGGCCTGTAATTTTCATCATAGGTACACTTCAACTATGACAGACAAAATGAGAAAAAAAAAAAATCCAGAAAAATCACATTGTAGGATTTTTAATGAATTTATTTGCAAATTATGGTGGAAAATAAGTATTTGGTAACCTACAAACAAGCAACATTTCTGGCTCTCACAGACCTGTAACTTCTTCTTTAAGAGGCTCCTCTGTCCTCCACTCGTTACCTGTATTAATGGCACCTGTTTGAATGAACTAAATCACCTAATCATACCTAATCATACTATATAATCATACTATATAACCATACTATATAACCATACTATATAACCATACTGTATAATCATACTATATAACCATACTATATATTACCACACTCTATATCACCATAATATATATAATCATACTATATAATCATACTATATAACCATACTGTATAATCATACTATATAACCATTCTATATATTACCACACTCTATATCACCATAATATATATAATCATACTATATAACCATACTATTTAACCATACTATATAACCATACTATATATTACCACACTAAATCTGAAACACTTTATGTTAATGATAGTATGAAGCTGTTTCAAGCAATAGCCAGCTCACTTTGATATGCATTTTCAAGCACGGGTAGAAACAGCTAGGTGTTTGGCTGGTACCTTCAGCAGGCAGCAGATGGCACTGCTAGGGGTGATGCCAACGTCTGTCAGGACCCAGCTGTCCCGAAGGATGGCACCAGCATAGCTCAGCTCCAGGAAGTACCTCACCTGCTTGTCATCTGACAGTTGCACGTGGAAGTAATCCTGCCAGAGGAAGAAGATTGGAAACACAAGGAGCCGTAATTGAGTGTCCCATACAATCAGAGTGAGAGGGCTCAGCACTGATGGAGCCGTAATGGAGGGTGTCCCACCCAGGCAGATGTCAATGTTTACCATACAATAATTGTAAAAGTGTCCAAATGTGTACAATTAAGAAATAAGGCCCAAGGAGGTGTGGTATATGGCCAATATACCACGGTCAAGGGCTGTTCTTAGGCACAACGCAACGTGGAGGTATATTGGCCATATACCACAAACCCCCAAGGTGAATTCTTTTTTTTTCTTCTCCAATTTAGTGGTATCCAATTGGTAGTTACAGTCTTGTCCCATTGCTACAACTCCCATATGGACTTGGGAGAGGCGAGAGCCAAGAGCCGTGCGTCCTCCGAAACACAACCCAGCCAAGCCACACTGCTTCATGACACCATGCCCGCTTAACCTGGAAGCCAGCCGTGTCGACCGTGTCAGCGTGCACTGCTGCGTGCACTGCACCTGGCCCGCCACAGGAGTCACTAGTGCGTGATGGGACAATGTTGACAAAGCACTGCTGGCGTGGCTGTCTCCTACTGTAAGTACTATCGCCCTATCACATGTCTCCTACTGTAAGTACTATCGCCCCATCACATGTCTCCTACTGTAAGTACCATCGCCCCATCACATGTCTCCTACTGTAAGTACTATCGCCCCATCACATGTCTCCTACTGTAAGTACTATCACCCCATCACATAACCATGTCTCCTATTGTAAGTACTAGTCACATACTTTACTTGACACCAGCCAAATGAACAAATTGCTTCTTAGAATCATCTTCCTTTCCCATGGAGCTGTTGGCCGAGGTTGGAGTAGCCAGGAGGAAGGCATGGCCAGCCGTTGAGAAATGCTTGTTTTTGGTTATCATGGATTTATCTGTGGTGACTGTGTTACCTAGCCTCAATGCAGTGGGCAGCTGGGAGGGATGCAAACAGGCTCACATGAAACCCTTCATAAAGACAAGTAGCCTAGTGGTTAGAGTGTTGGACTGGTAACCGAAAGGTTGCAAGTTCAAATCTGTCATTCTGCTCCTGAACAGGCAGTTAACCCACTGTTCCTAGGCCTTTAATGAAAATAAGAATTTGTTTTTAACTGACTTGCCTTGTAAAATACAAATTTGAAGCAGAGCTTAATTTGTAAATTGGGAGGTGCCAGAGGGGGGGCTCTGTGGTACCAGAACTCATGAGAAAAAAGATCACCTATTATAATAGAGCATTGAACGCATATCATCACATTTGGGTAGAGCAGTAGAGTAGAGCCATTTACAGTAGGTGAACACATGGGGAACATTTTTAGTAGCCTAGGGTCCGGGAAAGTGTTGGCCTTTTTAAAACCGCATTTCGTGCAATTCTACATCCTTTTACATGACTGGAGACTTTGGCATTATCTTTTTTTAATCCGCACAAATGATCGAAATGGCAGGCTACTTTGACACTGACAAACTTAGTATCTGAGATCAATAAAAACGACCTTGTCTTGAATCCATCAATAGCCTATAGGCCTAGGTTTGTAGAGAAACATATGAGGAGGAAATGAGTCCTAAAAATGCTTTCCAGTTTCACTGACTCACCCAATGATGCGCAGCTCACTCGCTGGAGATTGTCGATGCGCTCGTGTCAAAAGCCTATCTCTCCCTCTCTCTGTTTTGTAAAACAATGTTTGGGAGTTGATCAAATATTTTGGTAGTCTACAGCATAGTCTTATCTTTTCAGCAAGAGTCATTGCTTTTCAACCTGTGTTTTCCCTCGATTGTATTTGAAATATTGCAAAAGGCCTGTTTTGTCTGCGTGCTGTTTTTTCACTGACAGATTTGCCTCGCGTTCCCGACTGTAGGCTATTCTTTGTTATTGGGCTACAATCCGCAGCTAGGCTATTTAAAAAATAAGCTATTGGTCCTCTGTAGCTAAATTATAGGGCTTCTCATGACGTATTAGGCTATTCTGAATGATTTAATTTATTTCTGAACAGACAGCAGTAATTCCGTAACTTTAGAAAATTCCTCCAGAACCCTTCATGCAGCTATGATTCTATAAGGAAACAAATGATGAAGTGCAACTCTGGAGAGATGAGGGGGCAGGATAATTGACGAAGAGGCAACTCGAATGAACTTTGATCGCTTTTATTATAATTGTTACATAGCAAAAAGTGAAAATTATTTTTCATGGCACGAGAGGTACCGGATTCGGCCAAGTAGGTTCCGGAACAAAACAGTCCAGAACGGAAAGGTGCCGGATCCTGTTCTGGCATGATCCTGCTCAAATTAAGCACTGATTTGAAGTACCTAGGCCTCTACCTGCTGAGTATAAAGATTATTAAACTAGATTCAGTGGGCTTGTCATTCACAGTACTGATGAAAAATCAAGTACAGTTGATCTAAATGTGGATATACGAGGACATCTAGTGGTCACCGGATTTTTAAAAAATTCATGCAAGCTATCTTTGCACCAGCATGCGATGCCATATATTTGACGCAGGTATTTATTTTTCAACATGTATTGTCATTGACTGGAACAAAATATAATTGTATGAGCTATGCCTCTGTGTACCGGCGTTGTTGCACCCCTCTACTATCTGGCTTGGTGGGGCGATCTCGTTCTGCATGCCTGCTTCACTGAGATACAATGTGTCGTCATGCATTTGTGCATGCACGCTGTTAACGGTCATACCCGTCTTGCTAGCTAACTTAGCTAGCTCATCAACCAGTATTTTATTCGCTTTTTCTGCACGATAGCACTTATTAAAGCCTTGAAACTCATGGCGACCTCACTGTT
The DNA here is from genome assembly GCF_045791955.1 of Oncorhynchus clarkii lewisi. Classification (NCBI taxonomy): domain Eukaryota; kingdom Metazoa; phylum Chordata; class Actinopteri; order Salmoniformes; family Salmonidae; genus Oncorhynchus; species Oncorhynchus clarkii. The sequence continues at coordinate 83,508 of NW_027258275.1, read as the reverse complement.
ACCACGGGTCATCGAGCTAGCCCTTATTTGGCAGCAGGGTTGCATCGGTTTCCACTGGATTTGACAGCTTGTTAGGCTGGCTAGCTAGGTAGCTAATTCGCTAACGCGAACTGTTTATCACGTAGCAGCCTATGCTGACTAGCATCGCTAGCAACTAGCTAACATGGATAAAGTCTAGTCGTGGGTCCACAAAATCAAACAAATGGTACTGAACTGATGACAAAATCATGTTTCGAAATTGTAGTAGCTATTTATGTTGTTGTTGTTTAATGACATTGCGAATATAATAATTTTTGACATTTAACTACCGGTATGTATCTAATCCGGTTTCGGCATGAGAAAAGTATTAATCGCAAATTCCAGCACTAACGGATACCGGGAAACAGAAATAAGAACCGGTCACGAATGCGGAGCCACGCCCTAAAATAACATGTGACCACAAGGCGTTTGTGACGCATTCATGCGTTCCAACTTTGTCTTAATTGTCTGTAGGTTCTAAATTGCTTATGAGCTTGGCTTCCCTTCAGAAAGTAGCTGATTCTTGTACTCTACAGCTGTATTTTCCTACAGTTACTAATAATACTAGCAACAAAACAGATTTCATTCCTTAAAATGATATTGCCAGATGGAAGAAAATAATAAGGTAGGCCTAAACTGTAATAAGATATACCTTAAAGACTGCTTGTGTTTAATCCTGAATCCAGTTGCCCCTCTTGTACTGGGATAAAACAATAGGCAAGCCATGAACCTTATGGAGGAGTACATGTGTTTTGTAGACACACCTGGGTTCTAGACTGGCTGAGGTAAACATTTTAGGAAAGCCTGGGTTTTTAATATCGAAGTCATTCTAAGGGGTAGGTTTGACAAAGCAAATGAGTGAGTGAGTCTTTGACATGAAGACAGTGGTTAGATTCTGCCATTGGGACTGCTCTGATGTTTCCATTCTCTCCTGGTTATGACCATAGAGCCTTGTCCCAGTCTCTAGACCTGCCTGTCTGTGTGATGGATGACCACCTGACCTCTGAAGCTGTCAATGAGATGGTAAGTTGACCTTGTCATTTCATATTACAACATTAATCCAATAAAATGTTATAGTGATGCTATCATTGGCAATGTTGACGTACCACAACCATCTCTGTTGTGTTGCAGTTGTTTAATTGGCCCAACGTTGCCAATGCTCCTCCACTCTTTAACAGTTAATAATTATTTCAGTATGATATTTGTTGTATATTAAGTTTGATTATTTGCAATATAATTACATTTCTACCAGGAGCAGAGCAATTGTACCAGGAGCAGAGCAACCTCAGTGATGGAAACCACAGAAGAGGGAAAGCTCAACAATGTGGAACATCTGACACTTATGGACTTCCTTCAAAACCTAACTGAGAAGTATGTTCTGTTTTCTTTGGTACTATCACACCTTCAAGGAAATAGGATCAAATTAGAAACTGATCAATCGGAAAAAAATGTTCAGTGCTAGAAAAGTTGTCACATTGCAATTTTGCCAAAACAACTGACACAAAGCAAGTATAACTTCACGATCAGGCAAATAATTAAATAAAAACAATTCTGCCACGCATCCTGATATGACAACATTTATAACAATATTGTTTTCAGGCAATGGAGGGGGATTCGTGAGGGCATGTTTGACCCGGTAAGATCATGTTACTTACAATTTAATCAGATTACCATGAAAACTCTGCATAATGTTTAACCTTGTTCATAAGCTTTAAAAAGACGCACTATGCAACATTTTAAAACACTTCTTCTGTTTCTGGAATACAGCTGACAAAACAACAGCTTGCCGGCTTGTGTCTCAGGATTGTCCAGTTTTTATCGGACAAGCTGATGCAGATCATCATCCCAGGTCTTTACGAACTACTGGGCATCCAAAATGCTGCCTCTTCTCCATTGTCACAGAGATCTCTCACAGCGTCACTCACCAGTCTGTTAGACGATAAGGTTAACACCAAGTCCCGCGTGAGATTTACTGAGGCTGGTGTACCTAAGAGGCCAGGCAGTCGAAAGTCTTACAATAGCTTTCGCATCCCGACTCCCTACCCTTCCTCCAACTGTATGGAGCAGGAAGAGGAAGAAGTGCAGGAATCACAACTTAAGTTCAAGGAGATTTACCTGACTAAGGGCAGTCTGGGCAGTGGAAGCTACCTGCCCAAGGGGGCCATGAGGTATGTTCTTAAAGGGAAATTTAACAACTTCATATTCATCTCCAGCATCACCATATGTGAAAATTACACATTTCCATGCTTTGTAGTAAAAAAAATATAGAGGGACGTAACTGTTTCCAATAGTGCTGAGAAATTAGTGCTTTTTGAGGTTGGTTTGGTTTCCATTCAAATATTTAAAAAATAATCACGGTTTTGGATTTCAATACTTTTTTTAGACATTGAATGCACTATGGATTATGTGTGTTGAATGCTGTAACAACACATAATAAAACAATGAATACAAGTCCCATGATGGTAGTGACTGTCCATTACTGTTTATGACTTATCAACCATCATTTACTTTCTCATATAAAATATTTATTTGATGACTTTATTATTTCATTCCAAGTCATCAACTCATCTATAGAGCTGCTGCTTATCCTGTCTGACAAAATCACTATTTTAGTAGTTCTTCTAAGTAAATAAGACCTACTTTTATGACCGCTGAACACCAACTGTCAATCACTTAGATCATGTATTTCCAGGTAGAGGATCCTCGCAACGCAACTGCTTTTTATCTCTCTCATGCATTCTCTCGTCTCTCCGTCTCAGTCAATGAGGTTTCCGTATCTGCTCCACACAGAGTGGACAAGCAAGTGGGCGTGCAATGGATTATGGGAATTAATTAAAAACCGAAAAATAACAAAAATGTTGGTTAAATGCTCAGCTCTAGATTCTAATGACATCATCAGTGTGCATCGTGTGATTTTAACCAATTATGAGTAGGCATTGCCTGCTAATTGGTTGATGATGTCATAGAAAACACTTATCTTCCTCTTTCTTTTTTACTACAAAACATAGAAATGCCCGTTTTTCACATATGCTGATGTTGGGGTGGTGCTGGAGATGATGAATATGAAGTTGAAACATTTAGAAATTTACCTTTAACATTTCTTCAAACTGCCTTGTATTTATGATTGTCCTTGAAGTTATTAGAAGTTACAGTATTTGAAGTTTATAGCAATTTGGATTTTTGTAGAGGATAGATGTTGCCAGGATAGATAGATATCTACAGGCCAGTTTCAATACAAATGACTTATACAAAATACATTTTATTGGGCTTTAGAAATTAAGCAGTTAGGCTGACATCACACTAAGGTTTTTTCTCAGAGAAACAGCAGCGTTTTCCTCATTGTTTTCAATGGTGCAGATGTATTTGACACACTGAATGTGCATCACAGCCTTACATATTATTTGTTTGACTTTGATGATTTCTGCGTTTTTTTCCCCAAGGACTCTAACCTCTCTGTCTGATGTGCAGAAGAAAACAACCAACTCTGAGACGCTACAAGTCCTCTTAGGTGTCTCAGAGGACACCCTTGTCACCTGTGTGCAGGACAGCCTGCAAGGTTCTCTCTCCAAACTTGCATGCATGTCCAATTCTCCATCTGGAAGTGCAGGCTCTATGATGCTAACCCCTGCTGTAATGGCAGAGTTGGCTAAAGATGTCAAGTCGGCCTTATCAGTGGTCGTTAAGAGTGCCTCCGCAAGTCAAACCTCTCTAGTGACACCGGAAAGGGGAGACTCACAGACCAAGGTGACTGAGAGCATGGTGAGAGAGCTGGCTGTTAAACTTGAAAAAGTTGACCAAGAGAGCAAGAGTCTAACAGGGCAAGTCATGACCACCATCTCTGACACAATGGTGGCTTTTGTTGACGAGAACGAACACAATTTGCTGGAAGATCTGAAGGACAAGATCACGTTTTTGGCATCGCATGTTGGCTTCATTGAGGATCTTGATGCCCTGATAAGGAAATACGAGAGCAGCTACAATATTAGTGAATCTGGTTCCTCCTGCACGCTCACATCTAAGAGCATCCAAAAACTCTCTAGCCGGAAGTTTCAAACATCAGCAATACAAGCAGTGAGTGGAGTTCTTGACAAAAAAGTCAGTAGTTTGAGCTTTCCTAGTTCAGTCGTTCAGTCTGAGTTAACAGGTGCTGTATCAGGTCAAACATTGTCTGGCATTGTAAAGACAGAGTCAATTCACCCAGTGGGCTCAGCAGCGTCAGTAGTTGTTAAGACTTTTGTGTCAGATATGAAGTCCTTGGCTGAATCTGAAGAGAGTCCCCAACAGAAGAGTGCCTGGTCTGCTGCTGTTCACATTTACCACAGCATCCAAAACAACTTGAAAGATTATTTCGGCAAGCTTCAGCGATGTGCCTTAAAGAGCATTGTCACATCTGATGACAACATCACAAATGCTGAGTTTAAGGAGACAGTTCCACTTCCTTGCTTAAACATGAAATATAGGCCCAGTAAGAGTGAGCCTCAGTTGCCAGAGTCCACTGGTGCAGTTACTTTACAAAGAGGCCTAAGTGAGAGCTCAAAACTTCTTTGGGCAAAAAAAGAGTCAGAAGAAAGCAAGCTCCTTCTGACAACTTGCACCAAAGAAGTCATCTCAGAGCTTCTGGTCTTGTACAAGACTGAGATGTCAAAGGAGGACCCCCTGTACACTGTTGGAGAAAAAGGATCAAGCTTCTCTATTGAGAGAGAGAAATGTGTAGAGGGTGTTCTGGCTCAGCTTGGGGATATTGCCCATTCCAGGGCCTCATCACCAATAGTATGTGAGTTCCCCTGTCAAATTGAGGACAGCAGAAGTAAGGCCACAGCTTCTTTGACCAGTCTGTTAGATTGTATTAGAAAACTCTCAAGTGAGGAATTTAAGAGAAATGCCACTCAAGCAGTGAGTGAGTTCCTAGTTAAAAAGTCCACCAGTAGCTTAACTAGTGCACAGCCTGCTTATTCTGTAGCATCCAGGTCTTGTTCCATTCAAAACCAGTACACATGGTCAAAGGATATTTGTGCGGATTCTGCTGCCTTTGGCATCATTGAAACATTTGTGGAAGACCTGCAGAGCTCGGCGCAACCTGCAGAAGTAGAGGAGAGAGAACCTGACCTCCAGGAAAATGCACAAAAGCTACAGAGCAGGATCTGGTCTGCTACCACTAGTTTATATAACAATATTAAGAAGACATTAAAGGACTTCATCATTCACCAGCGGAGGTCAGACATGCTGAGCAGAATGTCTAGTCATATACCCACAGAGGACTCTGGACATCTTGGGACTAAGGAGTACCTTGGTTTGGCAAGCCAGGACTTGAGGCAAGCTAGTAAGCGTGTGCCTCACTTGCACAGTTTGAACCTTGAAGTCGCTCTACACAGGGGTGTCAGCGAGAGTTCAAAACTTCTCTGGACTGAAACAGACGAGGCTCTACTGACCAATAGTAGCAAAGAGGTCATTTCAACAATCTTGACCTCATGCGAGGATCAGGCATCAAATGCACCTTGCTTCTCCACAGTAGGAAAGAAAATATCTGATATGTCCCTTGAGGTCAACATGTTGGTAGGTGGTGTTCTGTCTCAGCTGAAGGACATCTCCTTGTCAAGGTCCCCAACACCATGTGAAGACATGTTTGAACGTCTCCAAGGTTCTCCTGAGCGAACCTCTCCAGTAAGTCTAGATTGCAGCACGGCTGCCTCCAAAGGCATTGCATCTTCCCACAGTCTTTCAACAAAGAGCCTCCAAAAACTCTCTAGTCATGAGTTCCAAACCAAAGCTGAGAAAGGAGTGAGTGAGGTCCTCTCTAGATCATTTAACATTGTGGAGGAAGGCACAACAGATAAGTACCTCCAGTCTGTATCTACATCCACCACATCTACTGATATTATACAAACCATGGTGAAAGACCAGCAGGAGCTCACCCAGACCACCCAATCATCTGACATGGTATCTGGAACCTCCCTGCTCACCACTGGACAGGTTTCTGAGAAAATAATCTGGTCTGTTGCTCGTAACATCTACTACAGTCTGCAAAGTAAGATTACCGAGTTTCTCAGAAAAGATCTTCAAAGATCAGACACAACACTTGGTTCAATCCAAATCTTTACATATCAAAGCAGTCCTGCATCACAAAGAGCAAGTCTCGGCCATCTTGAGGTCAACCAGAGCAGTGTTACACCTGGTGTAAACGATGCCTGTGTGGACATTCCGCACAAATTACTACCTAAAACCACTGAGCTCTCAGGATCCATGCTGGAGGATATTGACACGATCCGTTGTAGGAGTGCTGACAGCCAAAATACAAGAAATACCTCTTCTTCACGCTCTTCCATCTCTCTAACACCTACTTCAAAATTAAGGCAGTCGAAATGGCACTTTGCTTTACCCGGGACTCCCATCCCCACTGAGTTTCCTGCTCAGATTGACTTTCCCATTGTTAGAAACACAATCATTGAGGACTTCTTTCACACAGAGGACTTACTTCCTGTAACCTTTGTGGACAAAGTCAGGCAAGCTGCTGGGGTGGTAGTGGACATTATGGTGGAAAGTGTTGAGAACACACAGGAAAATGGACAGGGTGCTTCACATCTTGACGACCTCCGATCTGCTGTTAGGAAATTGAGAAAAATCATTTCCACTTGGACCATCCACATTTTCAGTCATGAATTGGTGGATAAAGTGATAGCCCTTCAGGACAGCCACAGCACTCCACAGGTCTTAACATTGGAAGCAGCCAAAAGTGCTTCAGACTCCATTCTTTCAAGGCTGAAATGGGGAAAGGAACAATGTGCCATATCCAAGGAGCTCTCCTCTCAGCTTCTCCAGATATTTGCTGAAGAGACAGTGAAGTGCTTCCTGAGACAGTGGTCAGATGAGTATGAAAACATAAACTTTGATGTTTCAGTCCAGAACGATCCAAAGACTTCTACTTGCATGGTCATTCTTCAAATGATCACCAAAGCCACTGCTAAATGTTATTTTGAGTCCGCTACCAGCGTGGCCACCAGTGGCATTGTAGAAGGCGTGTTTGATTTGGAAAGGGATACCATCAGCAGTACTGGAGAGCAGGTCCTCACCTTCAATACAAAGGTATAGTACACATACATCTTTCATGAATAACACTGCTGTTGACCTTTTATGAGATATATGATTCTTTGTGTCATGGCATTGCACTGCTTCTTTGCAATTGATATGCTGTACTTTAAGATATCGAAAAATGTTCAGTTTGTTTTAATGTGCCTTTTCCCACCAACCAGGGTTCCAAGAAAGTTAGTAAGAACCTCTGTCCTCAAGAGTCTCTGGAGTACCAGCCTCAGAACATTTCCCCTACTGTGTACTTTACAGGTAAGCCCTGCTGCTGTTTAGGCTGCTGCTCAGTCAAGACTGAGACATTATCCCTTTACCATTCCACTAATTCATTTGGAAAGACATTGTACTCCTCTGAGTTGTTACCTATGACATACTGTACTGTGGGCTGGGTGGTAGCCATGTGGGTTAAGAGGTTGGGCCAGTAACCGATAGGTTGCTGGTTCAGAATCCCTGAGTTCACGAGGCAAAATCTGTCAATGTGCTCTTGAGCAAGGCACTTCATCCTAATTGCTCCTTGTAAGTCTCTCTGGATAAGAGTGTCTGATAAATGAGTAAAAATGTAAATTGATGGCATGCTGGATGGTCTTTCGTTGCAGAGACGATGACAACATCTCATGGCTCCTTTTCTCCAGAGGGAATTTATGATATCGCATCGTCCTTCCCACTTGAAGAGAAGAGTCGCAAACCCTCCCTTTTCACCAGATTGTCTAGATCCATCACGAAAGGCTTTCTCAGCCCATTCAAATCTTCAAGAAAAAACAAATTATTTAAATAAATTCCTCATTATAACAACGAGAGCATTCATTTGTTCAGATGAGAATCTAATCGTATTGGTCACATACGCCGAAAACAACTGTGAGATGCTTTATTACGAGCCCATTCCCAACAATGCAGAGTTAAAAAGTAAGAATATATTTTCTAAATAGTAACACAATAACAAGGCTATATACAAGGAGTACCAGTACCGAGTCAATGTGCATGGGTGCGAGGTAGTTGAGGTAATACAGTATGTACATGTAGGTAAGGGTAAAAGTGACTAGGCAATCAGGATAGATAATAAACACAGTAGCAGCAGCTAGTGTGAAAGTCGGTCAGTGTCACAGTGAATGTGTGGGTAGAGTGTAGTGAGTGTGCATCGAGCCAATTCAAGAGAGTCAGTGGAAAACAATTAGAAAAATACATCAATAACAAAGGGGCAAATAGTGCAGGTGGCCATTTAATTAACGTTCTGCAGTCTGATGACTTGGGGGCGGAAGCTGTTCAGCAGTCTAATGGCTTGGGGGTAGAAGCTGTTCAGCAGTCTAATGACTTGGGGGTAGAAGCTGTTCAGCAGTCTAATGACTTGGTGGTAGAAGCTGTTCAGCAGTCTAATGACTTGGGGGTAGAAGCTGTTCAGCAGTCTAATGACTTGGGGGTAGAAGCTGTTCAGCAGTCTAATGGCTTGGGGGTAGAAGCTGTTCAGCAGTCTAATGACTTGGGGGTAGAAGCTGTTCAGCAGTCTAATGACTTGGGGGTGGAAGCTGTTCAGCAGTCTAATGACTTGGGGGTAGAAGCTGTTCAGCAGTCTAATGACTTGGGGGTAGAAGCTGTTCAGCAGTCTAATGACTTGGGGGTAGAAGCTGTTCAGCAGTCTAATGGCTTGGGGGTAGAAGCTTGGGGGTAGAAGCTGTTAAGGAGCCTTTTGTCCCAGACTTGGTGCTCTCGTATCGCTTGCCGTGTGGTAGCAGAGTGAACAGTCTATGACTTGGGTGGTTGGAGCCTTTTGCCAATCATTTACATATCACTTATTTTATTTTTATTTGATTTGATGTCATATTGTAAACGTATATCTGTTTTGCTGAAAATATGATTTTGAAAACAATGAATGTCTACAAGTGCTTCATAAAACAGTTATATTTATTTTTGTATTTTCAAAACACAGCAAATAGCCAATCAAGTATCAACATAAGTGAAATGAAAGACAGATTTAATTTTCAGTGAATAATTGTCTTGTCCAGTGAGCAACTCAATGACAGCGATTCAAATGACATCATTAGATCACCTCCAAGAAGTATCTTCAACGTTCACCTGACAACCCATTGGATAAGACACATACACTAACCAAGTGTTTCTTACCTGTCAAGAAGGTTGAGATCAGAAGCTTCTTCAATACCCCAGAAATGGAAAGGCTTTGAGACAAAGACAATCAACTGTCCAGATAATGCACATACACTAACCCGGATGTTCTACTTGCCCCACTGAGTTACAGCAAAGTTATCATTTATGCATGGGTCCACGATCCACTCATAGCTCTCACAGCTATCTGACAGTTCTCAGAATACTAAGGAAGAAGTGTGTGATATTGGATTTGGTATCCTTCCCACTCCCAAGTGATTGGGAGTCCCATAGGATGCCGCATAATTGGCCCAGCGTCGTCCAGGTTTGGCCATCATTGTAAATAAGAATTAGTTCTTAACTGACTTGTCTAGTGAAATAAAGGTTAAATAAAAATAAACTATTTAAGCTGTCTGCTATGTTGCTGTGTAAATCCACACACTGCAGGGGAATGATGACACATGCTGTGCTAACACATCGTTACAGTAGTTGTCAATTTTGTAACGTAAATAAAGAGTTTGTCAAATACTCTATGTGAAATACAGTATGTATTATTTTCCCATTATGCCATTATTTCATGTCTTGTGCTATTTTTAGCATTTTTCCCCCCCTTATGTATCAGGTGTATTATTTTGACACTGCACAGACTCATTTAAATGAGCAATAATGATCCACATCTTAATAAAAGAGTTTTAAGGCAGCAGTGTTCATACTGTATTTTACATTGATTTCAACCACTATATGTCTTCATCAGCAAGTGAGGATTTCTATGGATAAAAACTAGTGTTAAGTGTGGGGGGGGGGGGGGGAGCCTCAATTAGACCCATGTCAAACACTTACAATCACGTACAGTACAACCACATTCAGTACAATCACATACAGCACAACCACATAGTCACATTCAGTCAACTAAATGATTCTAGAATAATAATAATTCCATTCACATTTGGCTACTACAAATAGCCAGTGAAATATGATACGTTTTTTGTTACTTGAGAATAGGAATGACTGAGAAGCCACTGCCTGCCGTTGTAAACTTTCTGCACACAAATCAAACACAGTACTGACTATATCTATAAGCCTCATCCAAAGGAACGAAATTCTAAGTCGTCCGCATTGTTTCAGGCATCATCCGTTCCAAAGTCTCATCTTGTTCACTGTAAAAAATAAAAATAAGAGTTCCTTTTTGGACAATTCCAGGTTGTCCCTCCTTGTTTCAGTATGTTTAATCTGCCTAATGACCAGGATCCTGGTGTCTACCCAATGTGCTGAGCACTCCTCCTGGACAGAGTCCGCGCTACATTCAGCTGCTGCAACCATGGTCTCTGTGTGAAGGCACTGTTAGAGAGTCAATCAACCAGAACAAGGTTAGGAGACCAAATCTGTGTCCTAGCATTGTGAAATACTGTATATGTAATGGCCTCAATACATTAATGAAGCGCCCTTACATTCTATCCTCTCCCCATACTGAAACAACTTGTTAGGGTGAACCAATAAGACTGACACTATATACCTTCTAAGCATGATAGTTGGCTCATGATTTGTTTCAGGACTTGTTAGGGTAAACCTATAACAGCTTCTAACCCCAAGTCATAAGACTGCTGAACAATTAATCAAATGGCCACTGGACAAGTTCAAATGTTTTATTATTTGTTACTTTAGTTTATTGGGTAAATATTATCTTAACTCTTCTTGAACTGCACTGTTTGTTAAGGGCTTGTAAGTAAAGTATTTCACGGAAAGATCTACACTTGTTGTATTCAGCGCATGTGACAAATAAAGTTTGAGTTGATTTGATTTGACTATGTACCTTCTAAGCATGATGGTTGGCTCATGATTTGTTTGTACTGAAATCTATTCAGGGAGGATAAGGGTATATCATAGGCAGTGATGAAGTGGTAAAACCTGGCCAAGGCCAAACAGTATATGGCGTTTTCTCTGGGTGTGCGGTCGCAGTGGAGAGAAAAGGCCTCCAGTGAGGTGGTGAGTATCTGGGCGGAGTTTGGCGAGGCAAACACAGGTCTGAGATTGGTGTCTCTGGAAATGGGCGGGAGCGGGACTCTGCTCCTCCATTGGTTGCTGTTCTGATCCCCACTCTCATCCTCCTCACATCCCTTCCCTCCACATTCCCTCTTCTTCTCTCTTTCATCCCTCGTGGCCACAGGGTGTTGCTTCGGTAGTTGAAGAGGTTTATCCTGGGATGCCAGGGCGCGGAGCGGGCAGGATACATGAGATGGGCAGTTGATGGGGGTCAAACTTTGAGAGGCTGTGGACATCACCCTGATACCCGCCTTGGCCTCACTCCTCCTGGGCTTGGAGGACATCTTGGGGAGGGTGAAGCCGTCCACCAGGACCGTGTCGCCCACCCTGTTCCTGAACAGAGCCCTGTTGAGGCCCATGCAGTGCCTGGATGCTGCCCTCCTCTGCCCCAGCCTCACCCAGCCCTTTATCTGGAGGTATGTCCGCATGGGCAGGGCCATACCTGGGAGGACCACCACAGAGCACAGCCTGGTGGCCAGGTGAATCACACACTCCCTGTGGCCGTACTGAAGGGCGATCCTCAGGGGGTCGCGACCCTGGGGATCCCGACAGGCAAGGGTCAGAACGCTGCTGGCGATAAAGAGTTTGAGGATGGTGAGCTGGCCGTGCTCGATGGAGGCGACAGCGGGACACTTGGCGACGTCGGGGTGGGCCGTCTGGTGGCACCACTCACGGTAATGGTGAACCCCCACCGGCTCAATGACATGCACCCCCCTCTCCAGCAGCCAGCCGGCCAGGTCCAGGTGGCCCAGAGAAGCAGCGATGTAGAGTGCCACCCGGAGCTGGAACCTGGAATAATACAGAATCAATGTATTTATAACACGTTTCAAGTTTTTTTTGTCAAGTTCACAAGATACAGTGGGTTATAAAACAGTACAGTAAAATGCTTACTTGCAAGCTCTTTCCCACAATGCAGTATTAAATATCAGGGTTATGAAGGAAAAAAACACGAGAATATAAGCTATATACAGGGTCAGGACTATTATTGTAAGCTATATACAGGGTCAGTACTATCATTGTAAGCTATATACAGGGTCAGTACCTTTATTGTAAGCTATATACAGGGTCAGTACCATTATTGTAAGCTATATACAGGGTCAGTACTATCATTGTAAGCTATATACAGGGTCAGTACTATCATTGTAAGCTATATACAGGGTCAGTACCTTTATTGTAAGCTATATACAGGGTCAAGGAAAAAAACACGAGAATATGTAAGCTATATAAAGGTTCAGTACCATCACTGTTGATAGTAAGTCTATCATACAGTTCAGTGTGTAGATGTGTATTCTGACCTCATCACAGGTCTCTCCCTAGACAGGTGTCGTTGGACGGTCAGTCTGTGTCCCAGGAAGCAGCCTCTGAGGAACTCCGCCCACCCATCCCAGGTGTCCAACCGTAGAGTAGCCCCTGGGAGACAGAGACACATGCAGGTTGTCCTCCTGGTTGCCATGAACCAAGAATGTGTTCCATACAGTCCATTTGTCTCTGTGTTACATCCATAAGGTGTTGAGCCAGAGGACCATTCATCTACTGCACAAGGAAGGCCATACCCAGGTCAATGGCGTAGTCGTGCAGCCGGTTGCAGTCGTAGAGTTGCAGGCCGGTGGGAGAGCTCAGTCTGAAGGAGCTGACGGGAAGCCCACACTGCTGGGACACCAGGGTCATGAGCCTGGCCACAGACGTACTCAGGAGAAACACAGTGCCCAAGACTGAGAGGGTCTCCCCCGTCACGGCACTGAACACACGCACCACCGGCTCCCGCTGAAGTATAAGACCATGGACATACAGTAAATTCACTTGTTTTACATAAATACCTATGTTGTGTTTATACACCGAGTAAACAAAACATTATGAACACCTGTTCTTTCCATGACAAAGACTGACCAGGTGAATCCAGGTGAAAGCTATGATCCCTTAATGATGTCACTTGTTAAATCCACTTCAGTGTAGATGAAGGGGAGCGGACAGGTTAAAGAAGGATTTTTAAGCCTTGAGACAATTGAGGCATAGATTGTGTATGTGTGCCATTCAGAGGGTGAATGGGCAAGACAAAATATTTAAGTGCCTTTGAACGGGGTAGTAGGTGCCAGGTGCACCGATTTGTGTCAAGAACTGCAATGCTATTGGGGTTTTTCACACTCAACAGTTTCCTGTGTGTATCATGAATGGTCCACCACCCAAAGAACATCCAGCCAACTTGGCACAACTGTTGGAAGCATTGGAGTCAACATGGGCCAGCATCCCTGTGGAACGCTTTCAAACACCTTGTAGAGTCCATGCCCCAACGAATTGAGGCTGTTCTGATGGCAAAAGGCGGGGTGCAACTCAATATTAGGAAGGTGTTTCTAATGTTTGGTACACTCAGTATATATAAGTTAGGAGTCATATAATTACAGGGGTAAGATGAAGTGGCTCCTTTGCACTGATCTTAGGTCTGGTTTGTGTTTTTTTACTGCTAATAGTAATGGTTAGGATTTGGTGAGAGTAAACTGATCCTAGATCTGTGCCCAAGGGCAATTTCTATCCAGAGACAAATCAAAGGTCCATGCTATTTAAATTTATAATCTACCACCATCTCGTGGCTCAAACTTGTAACAACATTTTCTAATTCATGTGCTGTACTGAGTTTTGTTCTATCACATTGAACACTAATCTGGGTGCAGATTAAATTGAACACTAATCTGGGTGAAAATTAAATTGAAGACTAATCTGGGTGCAGATTACATTGAACACTAATCTGGGTGAAAATTAAATTGAAGACTAATCTGGGTGCAGATTAAATTGTTAACATAAATATTATGAATATGTATTTCAATGAACCCAAAGGGCCTCTTCTTCTCCTACTATACGGCATGCTGTACTCTACTGTACTCTACTGTACTCTGCTGTACTCTGCTATGCTCTACTGTACTCTGCTGTACTCTACTGTACTCTGTCTGCTGTACTCTGCTGTGCTCTACTGTAGTATGTTGTACTCTGCTGTGCTCTACTGTACTATACACCACTGGGTATACAGACTCTTCAGATACTGTTAGCGAACACCAGACTGAGGTCGAGGCGATTACATGGGGAAAAGGTTTATGACTGTAAGGGTGTTTGGTACAAAGGCAACACTACATCGGGCCACATTTCAGCTCTATCCCAGGTCAACCATACAATACTATAGATTTCCACTCTAGTCAACCAGCAAGAAGGAGAGACAGACAGAAGGTCTGGCTTTGACTATGTCAATGATGGGATGTGTAAGTAAGGAGTAAGGAACACAAATAAACATTATTCTGATGGTTAAATTTGTACTTAGATACATAACCACTCTCCTCTGTTAGCAAATCTTCCACAGAACTTTGTGGAACAGAGTGAGTTCTGTCCCTGTCTGGCTCTGGACATGTACCCAGGGACCTCTGTACAACAACACTTCACACTCACGAAGCAGTGTTCTTACTAATCAATCACTCTACCATAACCATGGTCTCGGTATAAAGCAGTGTCCTTACTAACCAATCACTCTACCATAACCATGGTCTTGGTTGAGCAAGGGCAATATTACTTTAAGTCTCAAGCAGGGTGACCTCAACATTCTATATATCGCCATACTATATACCACCACACTATACAGTGGGGCAAAAAAGTATTTAGTCAGTCACCAATTGTGCAAGTTCTCCCACTTAAAAAGATGAGAGAGGCCTGTAATTTTCATCATAGGTACACTTCAACTATGACAGACAAAATGAGAAGAAAAAAAAATCCAGAAAAATCACATTGTAGGATTTTTAATGAATTTATTTGCAAATTATGGTGGAAAATAAGTATTTGGTCACCTACAAACAAGCAACATTTCTGGCTCTCACAGACCTGTAACTTCTTCTTTAAGAGGCTCCTCTGTCCTCCACTCGTTACCTGTATTAATGGCACCTGTTTGAATGAACTAAATCACCTAATCATACCTAATCATACTATATAATCATACTATATAATCATACTATATAACCATACTATATAATCATACTATATAACCATACTATATAACCATACTGTATAATCATACTATATAACCATACTATATATTACCACACTCTATATCACCATAATATATATAATCATACTATATAACCATACTATATAATCATACTATATAATCATACTATATAACCATACTGTATAATCATACTATATAACCATACTATATATTACCACACTCTATATCACCATAATATATATAATCATACTATATAACCATACTATTTAACCATACTATATAACCATACTATATATTACCACACTAAATCTGAAACACTTTATGTTAATGATAGTATGAAGCTGTTTCAAGCAATAGCCAGCTCACTTTGATATGCATTTTCAAGCACGGGTAGAAACAGCTAGGTGTTTGGCTGGTACCTTCAGCAGGCAGCAGATGGCACTGCTAGGGGTGATGCCAACGTCTGTCAGGACCCAGCTGTCCCGAAGGATGGCACCAGCATAGCTCAGCTCCAGGAAGTACCTCACCTGCTTGTCGTCTGACAGTTGCACGTGGAAGTAATCCTGCCAGAGGAAGAAGATTGGAAACACAAGGAGCCGTAATTGAGTGTCCCATACAATCAGAGTGAGAGGGCTCAGCACTGATGGAGCCGTAATGGAGGGTGTCCCACACAGACACCCATTATGGAGGGTGTTCCACCCAGGCAGATGTCAATGTTTACCATACAATAATTGTAAAAGTGTCCAAATGTGTACAATTAAGAAATAAGGCCCAAGGAGGTGTGGTATATGGCCAATATACCACGGTCAAGGGCTGTTCTTAGGCACAACGCAACGTGGAGGTATATTGGCCATATACCACAAACCCCCAAGGTGAATTCTTTTTTTTTCTTCTCCAATTTAGTGGTATCCAATTGGTAGTTACAGTCTTGTCCCATTGCTACAACTCCCATATGGACTTGGGAGAGGCGAGAGCCAAGAGCCGTGCATCCTCCGAAACACAACCCAGCCAAGCCACACTGCTTCATGACACCATGCCCGCTTAACCTGGAAGCCAGCCGTGTCGACCGTGTCAGCGTGCACTGCTGCGTGCACTGCACCTGGCCCGCCACAGGAGTCACTAGTGCGTGATGGGACAATGTTGACAAAGCACTGCTGGCGTGGCTGTCTCCTACTGTAAGTACTATCGCCCCACATGTCTCCTACTGTAAGTACACATGTCTCCTACTGTAAGTACCATCGCCCCATCACATGTCTCCTACTGTAAGTACTATCGCCCCATCACATGTCTCCTACTGTAAGTACTATCACCCCATCACATAACCATGTCTCCTATTGTAAGTACTAGTCACATACTTTACTTGACACCAGCCAAATGAACAAATTGCTTCTTAGAATCATCTTCCTTTCCCATGGAGCTGTTGGCCGAGGTTGGAGTAGCCAGGAGGAAGGCATGGCCAGCCGTTGAGAAATGCTTGTTTTTGGTTATCATGGATTTATCTGTGGTGACTGTGTTACCTAGCCTCAATGCAGTGGGCAGCTGGGAGGGATGCAAACAGGCTCACATGAAACCCTTCATGAAGACAAGTAGCCTAGTGGTTAGAGTGTTGGACTGGTAACCGAAAGGTTGCAAGTTCAAATCCCTGAACTGACAAGGTACAAATCTGTCATTCTGCTCCTGAACAGGCAGTTAACCCACTGTTTCTAGGCCTTTAATGAAAATAAGAATTTGTTTTTAACTGACTTGCCTTGTAAAATACAAATTTGAAGCAGAGCTTAATTTGTAAATTGGGAGGTGCCAGAGGGGGGGCTCTGTGGTACCAGAACTCATGAGAAAAAAGATCACCTATTATAATAGAGCATTGAACGCATATCATCACATTTGGGTAGAGCAGTAGAGTAGAGCCATTTACAGTAGGTGAACACATGGGGAACATTTTTAGTAGCCTAGGGTCCGGGAAAGTGTTGGCCTTTTTAAAACCGCATTTCGTGCAATTCTACATCCTTTTACATGACTGGAGACTTTGGCATTATCTTTTTTTAATCCGCACAAATGATCGAAATGGCAGGCTACTTTGACACTGACAAACTTAGTATCTGAGATCAATAAAAACGACCTTGTCTTGAATCCATCAATAGCCTATAGGCCTAGGTTTGTAGAGAAACATATGAGGAGGAAATTAGTCCTAAAAATGCTTTCCAGTTTCACTGACTCACCCAATGATGCGCAGCTCACTCGCTGGAGATTGTCGATGCGCTCGTGTCAAAAGCCTATCTCTCCCTCTCTCTGTTTTGTAAAACAATGTTTGGGAGTTGATCAAATATTTTGGTAGTCTACAGCATAGTCTTATCTTTTCAGCAAGAGTCATTGCTTTTCAACCTGTGTTTTCCCTCGATTGTATTTGAAATATTACAAAAGGCCTGTTTTGTCTGCGTGCTGTTTTTTCACTGACAGATTTGCCTCGCGTTCCCGACTGTAGGCTATTCTTTGTTATTGGGCTACAATCCGCAGCTAGGCTATTTAAAAAAAAGCTATTGGTCCTCTGTAGCTAAATTATAGGGTTTCTCATGACGTATTAGGCTATTCTGAATGATTTAATTTATTTCTGAACAGACAGCAGTAATTCCGTAACTTTAGAAAATTCCTCCAGAACCCTTCATGCAGCTATGATTCTATAAGGAAACAAATGATGAAGTGCAACTCTGGAGAGATGAGTGGGCAGGATAATTGACGAAGAGGCAACTCGAATGAACTTTGATCGCTTTTATTATAATTGTTACATAGCAAAAAGTGAAAATTATTTTTCATGGCACGAGAGGTACCGGATTCGGCCAAGTAGGTTCCGGAACAAAACAGTCCAGAACGGAACGGTGCCGGATCCTGTTCTGGCATGATCCTGCTCAAATTAAGCACTGATTTGAAGTACCTAGGCCTCTACCTGCTGAGTATAAAGATTATTAAACTAGATTCAGTGGGCTTGTCATTCACAGTACTGATGAAAAATCAAGTACAGTTGATCTAAATGTGGATATACAAGGACATCTAGTGGTCACCGGATTTTCATGCAAGCTATCTTTGCACTAGCATGCGATGCCATATATTTGACGCAGGTATTTATTATTCAACATGTATTGTCATTGACTGGAACAAAATATAATTGTATGAGCTATGCCTCTGTGTCCCGGCGTTGTTGTACCCCTCTACTATCTGGCTTGGTGGGGCGATCTCGTTCTGCATGCCTGCTTCACTGAGATACAAGGTGTCATCATGCATTTGTGCATGCACGCTGTTAACGGTCATATCCGTCTTGCTAGCTAATTTAGCTAGCTCATCAACCAGTATTTTATTCGCTTTTTCTGCACGATAGGACTTATTAAAGCCTTGAAACTCATGGGGACCCCACTGTTACCACGGGTCATCGAGCTAGCCCTTATTTGGCAGCAGGGTTGCATCGGTTTCCACTGGATGTGACAGCTTGTTAGGCTGGCTAGCTAGGTAGCTAATTCACTAACACGAACTGTTTATCACGTAGCAGCCTATGCTGACTAGCATCGCTAGCAACTAAACATGGATAAAGTCTAGTCGTGGGTCCACAAAATCAAACAAATGGTACTGAACTGATGACAAAATCATGTTTCGAAATTGTAGTAGCTATGTATGTTTTTGTTGTTGTTGTTGCTTAATGACATTGCGAATATCATATTTTTTGTCATTTAACTACCGGTATGTATTTAATCCGGTTTCGGCATGAGAAAAGTATTAATCGCAAATTCCAGCACTAACGGATACCGGGAAAAAGAAATATGAGAACCGGTCACGAATGCGGAGCCGCGCCCTAAAATAACATGTGACCACAAGGCGTTTGTGACGCATTCATGCGTTCCAATTTTGTCATAATTGTCTGTAGGTTCTAAATTGCTAATGAGCTTGGCTGCCCTTCAGAAAGTAGCTGATTCTTGTACTTTACAGCTGTATTTTCCTACAGTTACTAATAATACTAGCAACAAAACAGATTTCATTCCTTAAAATGATATTGCCAGATGGAAGAAAATAATAAGGTAGGCCTAAACTGTAATAAGATATACCTTAAAGACTGCTTGTGTTTAATCCTGAATCCAGTTGCCCCTCTTGTACTGGGATAAAATAATAGGGAACCCATGAACCTTATGGAGGAGTACATGTGTTTTGTAGACACACCTGGGTTCTAGACTGGCTGAGGTAAACATTTTAGGAAAGCCTGGGTTTTTAATATCGAAGTCATTCTAAGGGGTAGGTTTGACAAAGCAAATGAGTGAGTGAGTCTTTGACATGAAGACAGTGGTTAGATTCTGCCATTGGGACTGCTCTGATGTTTCCATTCTCTCCTGGTTATGACCATAGAGCCTTGTCCCAGTCTCTAGACCTGCCTGTCTGTGTGATGGATGACCACCTGACCTCTGAAGCTTTCAATGAGATGGTAAGTTGACCTTGTCATTTCATATTACAACATTAATCCAATAAAATGTTATAGTGATGCTATCATTGGCAATGTTGACGTACCACAACCATCTCTGTTGTGTTGCAGTTGTTTAATTGGCCCAACGTTGCCAATGCTCCTCCACTCTTTAACATTTAATAATCATTTCAGTATGATATTTGTTGTATATTAAGTTTGATTATTTGCAATATAATTACATTTCTACCAGGAGCAGAGCAATTCTACCAGGAGCAGAGCAACCTCAGTGATGGAAACCACAGAAGAGGGAAAGCTCAACAATGTGGAACATCTGACACTTATGGACTTCCTTCAAAACCTAACTGAGAAGTATGTTCTGTTTTCTTTGGTACTATCACACCTTCAAGGAAATAGGATCAAATTAGAAACTGATCAATCGGAAAAAAATGTTCAGTGCTAGAAAAGTTGTCACATTGCAATTTTGCCAAAACAACTGACACAAAGCAAGTATAACTTCACGATCAGGCAAATAATTAAATAAAAACTATTCTGCCACGCATCCTGATATGACAACATTTATAACAATATTGTTTTCAGGCAATGGAGGGGGATTCGTGAGGGCATGTTTGACCCGGTAAGATCATGTTACTGACAATTTAATCAGATTACCATGAAAACTCTGCCTAATGTTTAACCTTGTTCATAAGCTTTTGAAAGACGCACTATGCAACATTTTAAAACACTTCTTCTGTTTCTGGAATACAGCTGACAAAACAACAGCTTGCCGGCTTGTGTCTGAGGATTGTCCAGTTTTTATCGGACAAGCTGATGCAGATCATCATCCCAGGTCTTTACGAACTACTGGGCATCCAAGATGCTGCCTCTTCTCCATTGTCACAGAGATCTCTCACAGCGTCACTCACCAGTCTGTTAGACGATAAGGTTAACACCAAGTCCCGCGTGAGATTTACTGAGGCTGGTGTACCTAAGAGGCCAGGCAGTCGAAAGTCTTACAATAGCTTTCGCATCCCGACTCCCTACCCTTCCTCCAACTGTATGGAGCAGGAAGAGGAAGAAGTGCAGGAATCACAACTTAAGTTCAAGGAGATTTACCTGACTAAGGGCAGTCTGGGCAGTGGAAGCTACCTGCCCAAGGGGGCCATGAGGTATGTTCTTAAAGGGAAATTTAACAACTTCATATTCATCTCCAGCATCACCATATGTGAAAATTACACATTTCCATGCTTTGTAGTAAAAAAAATATAGAGGGACGTAACTGTTTCCAATAGTGCTGAGAAATTAGTGCTTTTTGAGGTTGGTTTGGTTTCCATTCAAATATTTAAAAAATAATCACGGTTTTGGATTTCAATACTTTTTTTAGACATTGAATGCACTATGGATTATGTGTGTTGAATGCTGTAACAACACATAATAAAACAATGAATACAAGTCCCATGATGGTAGTGACTGTCCATTACTGTTTATGACTTATCAACCATCATTTACTTTCTCATATAAAATATTTATTTGATGACTTTATTATTTCATTCCAACTCATCAACTCATCTCTAGAGCTGCTGCTTATCCTGTCTGACAAAATCACTATTTTAGTAGTTCTTCTAAGTAAATAAGACCTACTTTTATGACCGCTGAACACCAACTGTCAATCACTTAGATCATGTATTTCCAGGTAGAGGATCCTCGCAACGCAACTGCTTTTTATCTCTCTCATGCATTCTCTCGTCTCTCCGTCTCAGTTAATGAGGTTTCCGTATCTGCTCCACACAGAGTGGACAAGCAAGTGGGCGTGCAATGGATTATGGGAATTAATTGCCGTATTTTCTGTGCTAAACTATGTAGAATATTGGCCTGTTGGAAACTACAACTCCCTACTACATTGCATAGTTCGTGCTTGATCTGATTTATCTCTACAGAAACTGAGCATCGAGCTCACAGAAGAAGAAAAAAATTAACTATATGGAATTCAAATAATTGAGCCGACGTCGGTCAATTAATTGTTTAAAAACCGAAAAATAACAAAAATGTTGGTTAAATGCTCAGCTCTAGATTCTAATGACATCATCAGTGTGCATCGTGTGATTTTAACCAATTATGAGTAGGCATTGCCTACTAATTGGTTGATGATGTCATAGAAAACACTTATCTTCCTATTTCTTTTTTACTACAAAACATAGAAATGCCCGTTTTTCACATATGCTGATGTTGGGGTGGTGCTGGAGATGATGAATATGAAGTTGAAACATTTAGAAATTTCCCTTTAACATTTCTTCAAACTGCCTTGTATTTATGATTGTCCTTGAAGTTATTAGAAGTTACAGTATTTGAAGTTTATAGCAATTTGGATTTTTGTAGAGGATAGATGTTGCCAGGATAGATAGATATCTACAGGCCAGTTTCAATACAAATGACTTATACAAAATACATTTTATTGGGCTTTAGAAATTAAGCAGTTAGGCTGACATCACACTAAGGTTTTTTCTCAGAGAAACAGCAGCGTTTTCCTCATTGTTTTCAATGGTGCAGATGTATTTGACACACTGAATGTGCATCACAGCCTTACATATTATTTGTTTGACTTGGATGATTTCTGCGTTTTTTTTCCCCAAGGACTCTAACCTCTCTGTCTGATGTGCAGAAGAAAACAACCAACTCTGAGACGCTACAAGTCATCTTAGGTGTCTCAGAGGACACCCTTGTCACCTGTGTGCAGGACAGCCTGCAAGGTTCTCTCTCCAAACTTGCATGCATGTCCAATTCTCCATCTGGAAGTGCAGGCTCTATGATGCTAACCCCTGCTGTAATGGCAGAGTTGGCTAAAGATGTCAAGTCGGCCTTATCAGTGGTCGTTAAGAGTGCCTCCGCAAGTCAAACCTCTCTAGTGACACCGGTAAGGGGAGACTCACAGACCAAGGTGACTGAGAGCATGGTGAGAGAGCTGGCTGTTAAACTTGAAAAAGTTGACCAAGAGAGCAAGAGTCTAACAGGGCAAGTCATGACCACCATCTCTGACACAATGGTGGCTTTTGTTGACGAGAACAAACACAATTTGCTGGAAGATCTGAAGGACAAGATCACGTTTTTGGCATCGCATGTTGGCTTCATTGAGGATCTTGATGCCCTGATAAGGAAATACGAGAGCAGCTACAATATTAGTGAATCTGGTTCCTCCTGCACGCTCACATCTAAGAGCATCCAAAAACTCTCTAGCCGGGAGTTTCAAACATCAGCAATACAAGCAGTGAGTGGAGTTCTTGACAAAAAAGTCAGTAGTTTGAGCTTTCCTAGTTCAGTCGTTCAGTCTGAGTTAACAGGTGCTGTATCAGGTCAAACATTGTCTGGCATTGTAAAGACAGAGTCAATTCACCCAGTGGGCTCAGCAGCGTCAGTAGTTGTTAAGACTTTCGTGTCAGATATGAAGTCCTTGGCTGAATCTGAAGAGAGTCCCCAACAGAAGAGTGCCTGGTCTGCTGCTGTTCACATTTACCACAGCATCCAAAACAACTTGAAAGATTATTTCGGCAAGCTTCAGCGATGTGCCTTAAAGAGCATTGTCACATCTGATGATAACATCACAAATGCTGAGTTTAAGGAGACAGTTCCACTTCCTTGCTTAAACATGAAATATAGGCCCAGTAAGAGTGAGCCTCAGTTGCCAGAGTCCACTGGTGCAGTTACTTTACAAAGAGGCCTAAGTGAGAGCTCAAAACTTCTTTGGGCAAAAAAAGAGTCAGAAGAAAGCAAGCTCCTTCTGACAACTTGCACCAAAGAAGTCATCTCAGAGCTTCTGGTCTTGTACAAGACTGAGATGTCAAAGGAGGACCCCCTGTACACTGTTGGAGAAAAAGGATCAGGCTTCTCTATTGAGAGAGAGAAATGTGTAGAGGGTGTTCTGGCTCAGCTTGGGGATATTGCCCATTCCAGGGCCTCATCACCAATAGTATGTGAGTTCCCCTGTCAAATTGAGGACAGCAGAAGTAAGGCCACAGCTTCTTTGACCAGTCTGTTAGATTGTATTAGAAAACTCTCAAGTGAGGAATTTAAGAGAAATGCCACTCAAGCAGTGAGTGAGTTCCTAGTTAAAAAGTCCACCAGTAGCTTAACTAGTGCACAGCCTGCTTATTCTGTAGCATCCAGGTCTTGTTCCATTCAAAACCAGTACACATGGTCAAAGGATATTTGTGCGGATTCTGCTGCCTTTGGCATCATTGAAACATTTGTGGAAGACCTGCAGAGCTCGGCGCAACCTGCAGAAGTAGAGGAGAGAGAACCTGACCTCCAGGAAAATGCACAAAAGCTACAGAGCAGGATCTGGTCTGCTACCACTAGTTTATATAACAATATTAAGAAGACATTAAAGGACTTCATCATTCACCAGCGGAGGTCAGACATGCTGAGCAGAATGTCTAGTCATATACCCACAGAGGACTCTGGACATCTTGGGACTAAGGAGTACCTTGGTTTGGCAAGCCAGGACTTGAGGCAAGCTAGTAAGAGTGTGCCTCACTTGCACAGTTTGAACCTTGAAGTGGCTCTACACAGGGGTGTCAGCGAGAGTTCAAAACTTCTCTGGACTGAAACAGACGAGGCTCTACTGACCAATAGTACCAAAGAGGTCATTTCAACAATCTTGACCTCATGCGAGGATCAGGCATCAAATGCACCTTGCTTCTCCACAGTAGGAAAGAAAATATCTGATATGTCCCTTGAGGTCAACATGTTGGTAGGTGGTGTTCTGTCTCAGCTGAAGGACATCTCCTTGTCAAGGTCCCCAACACCATGTGAAGACATGTTTGAACGTCTCCAAGGTTCTCCTGAGCGAACCTCTCCAGTAAGTCTAGATTGCAGCACGGCTGCCTCCAAAGGCATTGCATCTTCCCACAGTCTTTCAACAAAGAGCCTCCAAAAACTCTCTAGTCATGAGTTCCAAACCAAAGCTGAGAAAGGAGTGAGTGAGGTCCTCTCTAGATCATTTAACATTGTGGAGGAAGGCACAACAGATAAGTACCTCCAGTCTGTATCTACATCCACCACATCTACTGATATTATACAAACCACGGTGAAAGACCAGCAGGAGCTCACCCAGACCACCCAATCATCTGACATGGTATCTGGAACCTCCCTGCTCACCACTGGACAGGTTTCTGAGAAAAGAATCTGGTCTGTTGCTCGTAACATCTACTACAGTCTGCAAAGTAAGATTACGGAGTTTCTCAGAAAAGATCTTCAAAGATCAGACACAACACTTGGTTCAATCCAAATCTTTACATATCAAAGCAGTCCTGCATCACAAAGAGCAAGTCTCGGCCATCTTGAGGTCAACCAGAGCAGTGTTACACCTGGTGTAAACGATGCCTGTGTGGACATTCCGCACAAATTACTACCTAAAACCACTGAGCTCTCAGGATCCATGCTGGAGGATATTGGCACGATCCGTTGTAGGAGTGCTGACAGCCAAAATACAAGAAATACCTCTTCTTCACGCTCTTCCATCTCTCTAACACCTACTTCAAAATTAAGGCAGTCGAAATGGCACTTTGCTTTACCCGGGACTCCCATCCCCACTGAGTTTCCTGCTCAGATTGACTTTCCCATTGTTAGAAACACAATCATTGAGGACTTCTTTCACACAGAGGACTTACTTCCTGTAACCTTTGTGGACAAAGTCAGGCAAGCTGCTGGGGTGGTAGTGGACATTATGGTGGAAAGTGTTGAGAACACACAGGAAAATGGACAGGGTGCTTCACATCTTGACGACCTCCGATCTGCTGTTAGGAAATTGAGAAAAATCATTTCCACTTGGACCATCCACATTTTCAGTCATGAATTGGTGGATAAAGTGATAGCCCTTCAGGACAGCCACAGCACTCCACAGGTCTTAACATTGGAAGCAGCCAAAAGTGCTTCAGACTCCATTCTTTCAAGGCTGAAATGGGGAAAGGAACAATGTGCCATATCCAAGGAGCTCTCCTCTCAGCTTCTCCAGATATTTGCTGAAGAGACAGTGAAGTGCTTCCTGAGACAGTGGTCAGATGAGTATGAAAACATAAACTTTGATGTTTCAGTCCAGAACGATCCAAAGACTTCTACTTGCATGGTCATTCTTCAAATGATCACCAAAGCCACTGCTAAATGTTATTTTGAGTCCGCTACCAGCGTGGCCACCAGTGGCATTGTAGAAGGCGTGTTTGATTTGGAAAGGGATACCATCAGCAGTACTGGAGAGCAGGTCCTCACCTTCAATACAAAGGTATAGTACACATACATCTTTCATGAATAACACTGCTGTTGACCTTTTATGAGATATATGATTCTTTGTGTCATGGCATTGCACTGCTTCTTTGCAATTGATATGCTGTACTTTAAGATATCGAAAAATGTTCAGTTTGTTTTAATGTGCCTTTTCCCACCAACCAGGGTTCCAAGAAAGTTAGTAAGAACCTCTGTCCTCAAGAGTCTCTGGAGTACCAGCCTCAGAACATTTCCCCTACTGTGTACTTTACAGGTAAGCCCTGCTGCTGTTTAGGCTGCTGCTCAGTCAAGACTGAGACATTATCCCTTTACCATTCCACTAATTCATTTGGAAAGACGTTGTACTCCTCTGAGTTGTTACCTATGACATACTGTACTGTGGGCTGGGTGGTAGCCTAGTGGGTTAAGAGGTTGGGCCAGTAACCGATAGGTTGCTGGTTCAGAATCCCTTAATTCACGAGGCAAAATCTGTCAATGTGCTCTTGAGCAAGGCACTTCATCCTAATTGCTCCTTGTAAGTCTCTCTGGATAAGAGTGTCTGATAAATGAGTAAAAATGTAAATTGATGGCATGCTGGATGGTCTTTCGTTGCAGAGACGATGACAACATCTCATGGCTCCTTTTCTCCAGAGGGAATTTATGATATCGCATCGTCCTTCCCACTTGAAGAGAAGAGTCGCAAACCCTCCCTTTTCACCAGATTGTCTAGATCCATCACGAAAGGCTTTCTCAGCCCATTCAAATCTTCAAGAAAAAACAAATTATTTAAATAAATTCCTCATTATAACAACGAGAGCATTCATTTGTTCAGATGAGAATCTAATCGTATTGGTCACATACGCCGAAAACAACTGTGAGATGCTTTATTACGAGCCCATTCCCAACAATGCAGAGTTAAAAAGTAAGAATATATTTTCTAAATAGTAACACAATAACAAGGCTATATACAAGGAGTACCAGTACCGAGTCAATGTGCATGGGTGCGAGGTAGTTGAGGTAATACAGTATGTACATGTAGGTAAGGGTAAAAGTGACTAGGCAATCAGGATAGATAATAAACACAGTAGCAGCAGCTAGTGTGAAAGTCGGTCAGTGTCACAGTGAATGTGTGGGTAGAGTGTAGTGAGTGTGCATCGAGCCAATTCAAGAGAGTCAGTGGAAAACAATTAGAAAAATACATCAATAACAAAGGGGGTCAATGCAAATAGTGCAGGTGGCCATTTAATTAACGTTCATCAGTCTGATGGCTTGGGGGTAGAAGCTGTTCAGCAGTCTTATGACTTGGGGGTAGAAGCTGTTCAGCAGTCTAATGACTTGGGGGTAGAAGCTGTTCAGCAGTCTAATGACTTGGGGGTGGAAGCTGTTCAGCAGTCTAATGGCTTTGGGGTAGAAGCTGTTCAGCAGTCTAATGACTTGGGGGTAGAAGCTGTTCAGCAGTCTAATGACTTGGGGGTGGAAGCTGTTCAAGCTGTTCAGCAGTCTAATGACTTGGGGGTAGAGCTGTTCAAGCTGTTCAGCAGTCTAATGACTTGGGGGGGAAGCTGTTCAGCAGTCTAATGACTTGGGGGTAGAAGCTGTTCAGCAGTCTAATGACTTGGGGGTAGAAGCTGTTCAGCAGTCTAATGGCTTGGGAGTAGAAGCTGTTAAGGAGCCTTTTGTCCCAGACTTGGTGCTCTCGTATCGCTTGCCGTGTGGTAGCAGAGTGAACAGTCTATGACTTGGGTGGTTGGAGCCTTTTGCCAATCATTTACATATCACTTATTTTATTTTTATTTGATTTGATGTCATATTGTAAACGTATGTATCTGTATTGCTGAAAATATGATTTTGAAAACAATGAATGTCTACAAGTGCTTCATAAAACAGTTATATTTATTTTTGTATTTTCAAAACACAGCAAATAGCCAATCAAGTATCAACATAAGTGAAATGAAAGACAGATTTAATTTTCAGTGAATAATTGTCTTGTCCAGTGAGCAACTCAATGACAGCGATTCAAATGACATCATTAGATCACCTCCAAGAAGCATCTTCAACGTTCACCTGACAACCCATTGGATAAGACACATACACTAACCAAGTGTTTCTTACCTGTCAAGAAGGTTGAGATCAGAATATGAGGTCCATAAACAAACTGAAAATGGCATACTGAAGATGGAGTCAAAAGGAACTCAGCCTTTCACCCTTTTCATAGCAATGGAATATGTGACACGGTTCGTTATAGTTCATGTTTTCTACAAAAAATGATAAAGGCAGATTCGATTATCCAGTTTTTAAAATAATAATAATAATTTAAATCGACAGAACTACCGTCCTTGGGTGTTCCTGAGCTCACAGTAAAAGGTTAAACTAGACATGTTATTGTGAGTTCTGGAGGCAGCAGATGCTGTTGGTGGTCGATCAAGGGCACTTCCTGTCTACGCACTGCTTCCCGCCCTCTTCGTACTCCTGTTTTGAGATCCACATTTGCTGGAAAGTTCCCTAGAGTAAGACAACATGATGCTTATCAGTACAAATCCAAAACAATACAACCACCATCATTGATGAAGTGCATTAGGTCAAAGTAATAGGTTATTATCAAACTATTTCAAAACAGGCCAACACACAAATCCCAAAACAAATAGACAAATCATAGTGTGCAAGTGACCAGAAGCATTGCAATACAGTATAAGTATATATCAATGGAGGCTGCTGAGCTGCTCAGTGGAGGCTGCTGCCTCTCTGTGGTGAGAGCACTAACACACTGAACATGATGGACAAGGATGCTCCATATAGCCATCCATCACTGTCCAGGCACAGCCTGGGTGTATGTAATACAATTTGACCAGATATGGTTTGATATCTCTTCTGAAACTGTGGTGGGGTTATTGAGTTCAGGGTTGTGTAATGGTTGCTTCCATGTCAGTCCTCAAAGATGAAATTGCATAGAATCGAATGAATCACATCCAATGATTTCCCGTTTTGGACATTGTTTTGAAAATGATTCTCCATAGCTGCCATACCTTTGATGTCATAACCTGTTACAGAATTCCCCTTCCTTATTATAAACTCTGATTACAACTATGGAGTTCATTGGCCTACAACACATGTGTGTACGTATTTGCCCTTAAAATTATATTGCTACATGGAAGAAAATAATAAGGTAGGCCTAAACTGTAATAAGATGTACTTTAAAGATACTATAAATAGCAGGAGACATACCTGGGTTCTAGACTGGTATTCAGGGCAAGCATTTTAGGATTATACATATGGTTAGTGTCAACTTCTACTTACACGTTAAAGCTCAGCCATGTTGCTACATGTTTACTCATTGACTTCAAGTAGAGCATTGTTTGTGAATCTGAATAAAAGCCTAATAAAAGTGTATTGCCCCCAGCTTGGGCAGCACTGCTACACTGCTTTTTTGGGCTAAAGGTGTTTGTGACACGTGCATGTGTTCCAATGATGTCATAATTGTCTGTAGGTTCTATGTTGCCTATCAACTTGGCTGTCCTTCAGAAAGTAGATAATACTTGTATTTTCAAACTATTAATAAAAATTCTAGCAACAAAACAAACTAAATAGATTTAATCCATTAATATGATATTGCCAGATGGAAGAAAATAACAAGGTAGGCCTAAACTGTAATAAGATATATCTTATAGACTGCTTCAGTGCATTTGGAAAGTATTCAGACCCCTTGACTTTTTACACATTTCATTTTTTACATTACAGCCTTATTCTAAAATGGATTACATACAACATTTTCCTCATCAATCTACACACAATATCCTATAATGACAAAGCAAAAACAGTTTTTTAGACATTTTTGCAATTTAAAACGGAAAAAAACAGAAATACCTTATTTACATAAGTATTCAAACCCTTTGCTATGAGACTCGAAATTGAGCACCGGTGCATCCTGTTTCCCTTGATCATCCTTGAGGTATTTCTACAACATGATTGGAGTCCACCTGTGGTAAATTCAATTGATTGGACATGATTTGGAAAGGCCCATACCTAAGGTCCCACAGTTGACAGTGCAAAAATCTATTTTAATTCCAGGTTATAAGGCAACAAAATAGGGAAAATGCCAAGGGGGGTGAATACTTTCGCAAGCCACTGTAAATGGTTCAGTTCACATAAACAGTCATTATTTTCAGTTTGAGAGATCATCCCGGGCTTTGCCCCGTCTGCTGTAGCTGAGATGTCCCTGGAGGACGTAGAACAACAAGACTATGATGTTTCTGACACTGAGAGAGTCAGGTAAGGCCACTTACACTCTGTCCAGTTAGATATTTGTGTGGAGA
Organism: Oncorhynchus clarkii lewisi; assembly: GCF_045791955.1. NCBI lineage: Eukaryota > Metazoa > Chordata > Actinopteri > Salmoniformes > Salmonidae > Oncorhynchus > Oncorhynchus clarkii. The sequence continues at coordinate 53,303 of NW_027258275.1, read as the reverse complement.
TTAAGAGAGACAGACTAATAAGAAAGAACTTGTTATGGGGCAGGTCAGGCGTCATTCATGGAGTCATTTGTAGGGTCAAGTCCCCAGCCGATCTATTTGAACCGCTCATTATTTGTGGCCATGTATTAACTACTAAGTGAGTCTTTGACATGAAGACAGTGGTTAGATTCTGACATTGGGACTGCTCTGATGTTGTTTCCATTCTCTCCTGCTTATGACCATAGAGCCTTGTCCCAGTCTCTAGACCTGCCTGTCTGTGTGGTGGATGACCACCTGACCTCTGAAGCTGTCAATGAGATGGTAAGTTGACCTTGTCATTTCATATTACAACATTAATCCAATAAAATGTTATAGTGATGCTATCATTGGCAATGTTGACGTACCACAACCATCTCTATTGTGTTTCAGTTGTTTGAATTTGTCCAACGTTGCCAATGCTCCTCCACTCTCTAACGGTTCATAAGTTCTTTCAGTATGATATTTGTTGTAAATGTTAAGTTTGACTCTGTTGGTGCCATTATTTGAGACTCATAATGTTTATTTCTACCAGAAGCAAAGCAGCACTGTGGAAACCACAGAAGAAGAGAGCCTCAACAGTGCGAAAAATCTTGAGTCTTTTTCACTGATTATCAACTTCCTGCAGAACCTAACTGAGGAGTATGTTCTATTTTATTTGGTACAGTACTACTATCAAACCTGTAAAGGATTGTATGAAAGCAGATTCATCAACTACATTTCCATTGCTGAAAAAGTTACATCACACCACAATGTTGTCAAAACAATTGCTACAAAGCATGTGTAAAATACTGTTTAATCTGATGACTCTACTGACCGACATTTCTGACAATATTAATTCTATTAATATGAATAATTCATATGAATCATTTTCAGGCAATGGAGTAGGATTCGTAATGGCATTTCTGACCCGGTAAGATCTGAAAGCTTATTTAGAATACAATGATCACTGAATGTTTAGCCTTGTTCATAAGCTTTTGAAAGACGCACTATGCAACATTTTAAAACACTACTTCTGTTTCTGGAATACAGCTGACAAAACAACAGCTTGCCGGCTTGTGTCTGAGGATTGTCCAGTTTTTATCGGACAAGCTGATGCAGATCATCATCCCAGGTCTTTACGAACTACTGGGCATCCAAGATGCTGCCTCCTCTCCATTGTCACAGAGATCTCTCACAGCGTCACTCACCAGTCTGTTAGACGATAAGGTTAACACCAAGTCCCGCGTGAGATTTACTGAGGCTGGTGTACCTAAGAGGCCAGGCAGTCGAAAGTCTTACAATAGCTTTCGCATCCCGACTCCCTACCCTTCTTCCAACTGTATGGATCAGGAAGAGGAAGAAGAGCAGGAATCACAACAACTTAAGTTCAAGGAGATTTACCTGACTAAGGAGATGGGCAGTCTGGGCAGTGGAAGCTACTGCCCAAAACCATTGCCCAAGCCAGCCATGAGGTATGTCTGTAACCATTCTTCAATACTGCCTTTTATTTATGATTGTCCTTAAACAGTATTTGATGTTTATAGCAATTTCACATTTTTTTTTAGAGGATAGATATGGCCATATAAAGTTGAATTCTGAGTTTACATACACCTTAGCCAAGTACATTTAAACTCAGTTTTTCACAATTCCTGACATTTAATCCTAGTAAAATTTCCCTGTTTTAGGTCAGTTAAAATCACCACTTTATTTTAAGAATGTGAAATGTCAGAATAATAGAAGAAGAAAGAATAATTTATTTCAGCTTTTATTTCTTTCTTCACATTCCCAGTGGGTCAGAAGTTTACATACACTCAAATAGTATTTGGTAGCATTGCCTTTAAATTGTTTAACTTGGGTCAAATGTTTTGGGTAGCCTTCCACAAGCTTCCCACAATAAGTTGGGAGAATTTTGGCCCATTCCTCCTGACAGAGCTGGTATGACTGAGTCAGGTTTGTAGGCCTCCTTGCTCGCACAAGCTTTTTCAGTTCTGCCCACAAATGTTCTATAGGATTGAGGTCAGGGCTTTGTGATTGCCACTCCAATACATTGACTTTGTTGTTCTTAAGTCATTTTGCCACAACTTTGGAAGTATGCTTGGGGTCATGTCCATTTGGAAGACCCATTTGCGACCAAGCTTTAACTTCCTGACTGAAGTCTTGAGATGTTGCTTCAATATATCCACATAATTGTCCAGCCTCATGATGCTATCTATTTTGTGAAGTGCACTAGACCCTCCTGCAGCAAAGCACCCCCACAACATGATTCTGCTACCCCCGTGCTTCACGGTTGGGATGGTGTTCTTTGGCTTGCAAGCCTCACCCTTTTCCTCCAAACATAATGATAGTCATTATGCCCAAACAGTTCTATTTTTGTTTCATCAGACCAGAGGACATTTCTCTAAAAAGTACGATCTTTGTCCCCATGTGCAGTTGCAAACCGTAGTCTGGGTTTTTTATGGCGGCTTCCGGAGCAGTGGCTTCTTCCCTGCTGAGCGGCCTTTCAGGTAATGTCGATATAGGACTCGTTTTACTGTGGATATAGATACTTTTGTACCTGTTTCCTCCAGCATCTTCACACGGTCCATTGCTGTTGTTCGTGGATTGATTTGCACTTTTCGCACCCAAGTACGTTCATCTCTAGGAGACAGAACGCGTCTCCTTCCTGAGTGTATGACGGCTGCGTGGTATTGTTTGTACAGATGAACGTGGTACCTTCAGCCATTTGGAAATTGCTCCCAAGGATGAACCAATTATTTTTCTGAGGTCTTGGCTGATTTCTTTGGATTTTCTCATGATGTCAAGCGAAGAGGCACTGAGTTTGAAGGTTGGCCTTGAAATACATCCACAGACTCAAATGATGTCAATAGGCCTAACATAAGCTTCTAAAGCCATGACATCCTTTTCTGGAATTTTCCAAGCTGTTTAAAGGCACAGTCAACTTAGTGCATGTAAACTTCTGACCCACTGGAATTGAGATACAGTGAATTATAAGTTAACTAATCTATCTGTAAACAATTGTTGGAAAAATGACTTGTGTCATGCACAAAGTAGATGTCCTAACCGACTTGCCAAAACTAGAGTTTGTTAACAAGGAATTTGTGGAGTGGTTGAAAAACGACTTTTAATGACTCCAACCTAAGTGTATGTAAACTTCCGACTTCAACTGTACAAGCCAGTTTCAATACAAATTACTTGTACAAAAAAAGTACTCTAATTTATCATATTATTTGACTTTAAAACAGAATAATTTAGTCTTTTTTTTTCTTCTCCAAACCGGCAGAAGCTTTTCTCTTTTATCTTTCTGTAATGAAAAGAACTATAGAAGTTGAATAAATTATAATTTTTAATTATTAGATGTGGTTGACACACCTCCACCACACTAAGGTGTTTTCCCAGAGCAAAAGCAACGATTCCCCCACTATTTTCAATGGTGCAGATGTGTTTGACACACCTCCACCAGAGCAACGTTCCTCACAGCATTACATATTATTTGTTTGACTGTGATGATTTCTGTTTTTTTTTTCAAGAACCTCTCTGTCTGATGTGCAGAAGAAGACAACCAACTCTGACTCGCTACAAGTCCTCTTAGGTGTCTCAGAGGACACCCTCGTCACCTGTGTGCAGGACAGCCTGCAAGGATCTCTCTCCAAACTTGCATGCATGTCCAATTCTCCATCTGGAAGTGCAGGCTCTCCGAAGATGACCCCTGCTGTAATGGCAGAAGTGATTAAAGATGTCAAGTCGGCCGTATCAGTGGTCGTTAAGAGTGCCTCCGCTAGCCAAACCTCTCAAGTGACACCGGTAAGGGGAGACTCACAGACCAAGGTGACTGAGAGCATGGTGAGAGAGCTGGCTGCTAAACTTGAAAAAGTTGACCAAGAGAGCAAGAGTCTAACAGTGCAAGTCATGACCATGATCTCTGACACAAGGGTGGCTTTTGTTGACGAGAACAAACATAATTTGCTGAAAGATCTGAAGGACAAGATCACGTTTTTGGCTTCGCATGTTGGCTTCATTGACGATCTTGATGCCCTGATAAGGAAATACGAGAGCAGCTACAATATTGGTGAATCTGGTTCCTCCTGCACGCTCACATCTAAGAGCATCCAAAAACTCTCCAGTCGGGAGTTTCAAACATCAGCAATACAAGCAGTGAGTGGAGTTCTTGCCAAAAAAGTCAGTAGTTTGAGCTTTCCTAGTTCAGTCGTTCAGTCTGAGTTAACAGGTGCTGTGTCAGGTCACACATTGTCTAGCATTGTAAAGACAGAGTCAATTCACCCAGTGGGCTCAGCAGCGTCAGTAGTTGTTAAGACTTTCGTGTCAGATATGAAGTCCTTGGCTGAATCTGAAGAGAGTCCCCAACAGAAGAGTGCCTGGTCTGCTGCTGTTCACATTTACCACAGCATCCAAAACAACTTGAAAGATTATTTCGGCAAGCTTCAGAGATTTGCCCTAAAGAGCATTGTCACATCTGATGACAACATCACAAATGCTGAGTTTAAGGAGACAGTTCCACTTCCTTGCTTAGACATGAAATATAGGCCCAGTAAGAGTGAGCCTCAGTTGCCAGAGTCCACTGGTGAAGTTACTTTACAAAGAGGCCTAAGTGAGTGCTCAAAACGTCTTTGGGCACAAACTGAGTCAGAAGAAAGCAAGCTCCTTCTGACAACTTGCACCAAAGAAGTCATCTCAGAGCTTCTGGTCTTGTACAAGACTGAGATGTCAAAGGAGGACCCCCTGTACACTGTTGGAGAAAAAGGATCAGACTTCTCTATTGAGAGACAACAATTTGTAGAGGGCGTTCTGGCTCAGCTTGGGGATATCTCCCATTCCAGGGCCTCATCACCAATAGTATATGAGTTCCCCTGTCAAATTGAGGACAGCAGAAGTAAGGCCACAGCTTCTTCGACCAGTCTGTTAGATTGCATGAAAAAACGATCAAGTGAGGAATTCAAGAGAGACACCACTCAAGCAGTGAGTGAGTTCCTAGTTAAAAAGTCCAACTGTAGCTTAACTAGTGCACAGCCTGCTTATTCTGTAGCATCCAGGTCTTGTTCCGTTCAAAACCAGAGAACCTTGTCAAAGGCTATTTGTGCGGATTCTGCTGCCTTTGGCATCATTGACACATTTGTGGAAAACCTGCAGAGCTTGGCGCAACCTGCAGAAGTAGAGGAGAGAGAACCTGACCTCCAGGAAAATGCACAAAAGCGAAAGAGCAGGATCTGGTCTGCTACCACTAGTTTATATAACAATATTAAGAAGACATTAAAGGGCTTCACCATTCACCGGCGGAGGTCAGACGTGCAGAGAAGAATGTCTAGCCATACACCCACAGAGGACTCTGGACATCTTGTGACTAAGGAGTACCTTGGTTTGGCAAGCCAGAACTTGACGCAAGCTAGTAAGAGTGTGCCTCACTTGCACAGTTTGAACCAGGAAGTGACTCTACACATGGGTGTCAGCGAGAGTTCAAAACTTCTCTGGACTGAAACAGACGAGGGTCTAATGAACAATAGTACCAAACAGGTCATTTCAACAATCTTGACCTCATGCGAGGATCAGACATCAAATGCACCTTGCTTCTCCACAGTAGGAAAGAAAATATCTGATATGTCCCTTGAGGTCAACATATTGGTAGGTGGTGTTCTGTCTCAGCTGAAGGACATCTCCTTGTCAAGGTCCCCAACACCATGTGAAGACATGTTTGAACGTCTCCAAGGTTCTCCTGAGCGAACCTCTCCAGTAAGTCTAGATTGCAGCACGGCTGCCTCCAAAGGCATTGCATCTTCCCACAGTCTTTCAACAAAGAGCCTCCAAAATCTTTCTAGTCATGAGTTCCAAACCAAAGCTGAGAAAGGAGTGAGTGAGGTCCTCTCTAGATCATTTAACATTGTGGAGGAAGGTACAACAGATAAGTACCTCCAGTCTGTATCTACATCCACCACATCTACTGATATTATACAAACCATCGTGAAAGATCTGCAGGACCTCACCCAGACCACCCAATCATCTGACATGGTATCTGGAACCTCCCTGCTCACCACTGGACAGGTTTCTGAGAAAGGAATCTGGTCTGTTGCTCGTAACATCTACTACAGTGTGCAAAGTAAGATTACAGAGTTTCTCAGAAAAGATCTTCAAATGTCAGACACAACACTTGGTTCAATCCAAATATTTACATATCAAAGCAGTCCTGCTTCACAAAGAGCAAGTCTCTGCCATCTTGAGGTCAACCAGAGCAGTGTTACACCTGGTGGAAACGATGCCTGTGTGGACATTCCGCACAAATTACTACCTAAAACCACTAAGCTCTCAGGATCCATGCTGGAGGATATTGGCACGATCCGTTGTAGGAGTGCTGACAGCCAAAATACAAGAAATACCTCTTCTTCATGCTCCTCCATCTCTCTAACACCTACTTCAAAATCAAAGCAGTCAGAATGGGACTTTACCTTGCCCGGTACTCCCATCCCCACTGAATTATCTGCTCAGAGTGACTTTCCCATTGTAAGAAACATGATCATTCAGGACTTGTTTCACACAGAGAACTTACTTCCCCCATCCTTTGTGGAGAAAGTCAGGCAAGCTGCTGGGGTGGTAGTGGACGAAATGGTGGAAAGTGTTGAGAACACACAGGAAGATGGACAGGGTGCTTCTCATCCTGACAACCTCCGATCTGCTGTTAGGAAATTGAGAAAAATAATTTCCACTGGGACCATCCACATTTTCAGTCATGAATTTGTGGATAAAGTGATAGCCCTTCAGGACAGCCACAGCACTCCACAGGTCTTAACATTGGCAGCAGCCAGAAGTGCTTCAGACTCCATTCTTTCAAGGCTGAAATGGGGAAAGGAACAATGTGCCATATCCAGGAAGCTCTCCTCTCAGCTTCTTCAGATATTTGCTGAAGAGACAGTGAAGGGCTTCCTAAAACAGTGGTTAGATGAGTATGAAAATATCAACATTGATGTTTCAGTCCAGAATGAACCAAGCACCTCTACTTGCATGGTCTTTCCTATCCAGCTCAATCTGAGCAAGCCAGATGATAGTGACACAATGAATCAGCTCACGAAGGTCATGGTCAACAAAATGATGGATGCCTTATCAGTTGGCTCAAGTCATCAAATGATCACCAAAGCCAATGCCAAATGTTATTTTGAGTCCGGTACCAGCATGGCCACCAGTGACATTGTAGAAGGGATGTTGGATTTGGTAAGGGATAGCACCAGCAGTACTGGAGAGCAGATCCCCATCTTCAAGTCCAAGAAAAGCAAGAAAACCATGTTCAGCAAGATATGCTTTAACATAAAGGTATAGTACAAGTACAGATTTTTCATGAATAACACTGCTTTTGAATGTATGAGATATTATTTGTTTATATAATTCAGTATTTTAGCATTGTATTGCCTTTTTCCAGTTGACATACTGTACTTTAAGATATATAACAGTTTGTTTTAATGTGCCTTTTCCCACCAAACAGGGTTCCAAGAAAGTTAGAAAGGACCACTGTCCTCAAAAGTCTATGGAGTACCAGCCTCAGAACACTTCCCCTACTGTGTACTTTACAGGTAAGCCCTGCTGCTGCTCATTCAAGACTAAGATATTATTACTTTAGCGTTCAACTAATTCATTTGGAAAGACATTGCACTCTGCTCTGAATTGTTACCCATGACATACTGGATGGTCTTTCTTTGCAGAGTCGAGGACAAATTCTCATGGCTCCTTTGCTCCAGAGGGAAATGACATCGCATATTCCTTCCCACCTGAAGAGAAGAGTCGCAAACCCTCCCTTTTCACCAGAATGTATAGAGCCATCACTAGAAGCTTCTCCAACCCAAGATAATTTTCCTCATTAAATGAGATTGCATTCATTTGTTGTCATATATTGACTGTTTTGCTAGCACAGACTGTAATATGTTCTGCGATTCATCCACATGCATTGAGGAGTATACCACCTCAGTCACAGGCTACATCAATAAGTGGATCGACAACATCGTGCCCACAGTGACCGTATGTACATATCCCCGACAGAAGCCATGGATTACAGGCAACATCCACACCGCGCTAAAGGCTAGAGCTGCTTCTTTCAAGGAGCGGGACACTAATCCAGACACTTATATGAAATCCTGCTATGCCCTCAGACTAACCATCAAATAGGCAAAGTGGTTGGTTAGGTCAGGGTGTGACTAGGGTGGGCAATCTAGGTGATCTATTTCTTTGTTTGGACTGGTATGGTTCCCAATCAGAGGCAGCTGTCTATCGTTGTCTCTGATTGGGGATCATACTTATGAACATTATGTTTGTTTATACATATATATTTTTTTGGTGTTCATCTAATAAAGTAAGATGTACACTTACCACGCTGCACCTTGGTCTCCTCATTCCGACGACGAGCGTAACACAAAGCGTAAATACAGGACTAAGATTGAATCCTACTACACCGGTTCTGATGCTCGTTGGATGTGGCAAGGCTTGCAAACTATTACGGACAACAAAGGGAAACCCAGCCGCGAGCTGCCCAGTGACACAAGTCTGCCAGACGGGTTAGGTGCCTTTTATGCTCGCTTCAAGGCAAGCAACACTGAGGCATGCATGAGAGCATCAGCTGTTCGGTACGACTGTGATAACGTTCTCTGTAGCCAATGAGAGCAAAATCTTTAAAAAGGTCAACATTCACAAGGGGTCAGATGAATTACCAGGACGTCTGCTCCGTGCATGCGCGGACCAACTGGCAAGTGTCTTCACTGACATTTTCAACCTCTGTAATACCTACATGTTTCAAACAGACCACCATAGTCCCTGTGCCCAAGAAAGTGAAGGTAACCTGCCTAAATTACTATTACCCCATAGCCTTTGAAAGGCTGGTCAAGGCTCACATCAACACCATCATCCCAGAAACCCTATATATCCACTTCAATTTGCATACCGCCCCAACAGCTTCACAGATGATGCCATATCAATCGTGATCTATACTGCCCTTTTCCACCTGGTCAAAAGGAACACCTATGTGAGAATGCTGTTCATTGACTACAGCTCAGCATTCAACACCACAGTGCCCACAAAGCTCATCACTAAGCTAAGGACCCTGGAACTGAACACCTCCCTCTGCAACTGGATCCTGGACTTCCTGAAGGGCCTCCCCCAGGTTGTAAAGGTAGGCAACACCACATCTGCCACACTGATCCTCAACATGGGGGCCCCTCAGGGGTGCGTGCATAGTCCCCTCCTGCATGGCCAGCATGACTCCAACACCATCATTCAGTTTGCTGACGACACAACAGGGGTGGGCCTGATCACCGACAATGATGAGACAGCCTATAGGGAGGAGGTCAGAGACCTGGCAGTGTGGTGCCAGGACAACAACCTCTCCCTCAACATGAGCAAAACAAAGGAGATGATCGTGGACTACAGGAAAAGGAGGGCAGAACACTCCCCCATTCACATCAACAGGGCTGTAGTGGAGCGGATTGAGAATTAAGTTCCTTGGCGTCCACATCATATTCTCCCTGCTGCCATTCAGATTGGAGCTTGTGACTGTATCTAAATTAATTTACCCCCTGTTTTTTGCATAAATAAGTCTGTCATCAGCATTTATTTGATGTTGGTTGACTGTAGCATTTGTATGTCTTTCTCTGTATCATGATGCCTTGACATTGGTCATTCATATTAAAGTGATGTACAGACTGAATTTGTACTCTATTTTTAAGCCACAAAAATCTAAATATCTTTGAACATAACTTAATTTTCAAGTTGAAAGAGTGCGCCAAGAATAAATTGTGGGTGAATAAATATTCCGTTTTTAATCAAACTTTTGTAATGCTGTAAACCCTTTCCATCAATTGTCACTCCAGGTATTCTGAACATTGTCTTTTCTATTATGAATGGGATATTTTTCATACCAGTTTGACTGCTCAGACAAGTGTAATAAACTATCATTACGAACGTGAACGTTGACTAACAAAAGTTTAAGTTATACACCTTCAATACTTGTTACCTACATTAAGCCAAGATGGATCTTGAACTTCGATACCATTACATGAAGGGTCTATGGTGAAAACCCTGCAAGCCAGTGATATAGAGACATTAGAAAAGGTTTGTTTTCAGTGGTGCAAAGTACTTAAGTAAAAATGATTTAAATCGTTTTGGGGGTATCTGTACTTTAACTATTTATATTTTTGACAACTTCAGTACATTCATAAAGGACAAAAATGTACTTTTGACTCCATCCACTTTCCCTGATACCCAAAAGTACATTTTGAATGCTTTGTATGACAGGAAAATGGTCCAATTCACACACTTATCAAGAGAACCTCCCCTACCTCTGATCTGGCAGACTCAATAAACACAAATGTTTAGTTTATAAATTATGTCTAAGTGTTGGAGTGTGCCCCTGGCTATTCTTACATTCAAAAAAAGCAATACAATTGTGTTGTCTGCTTTGCTTAATTTTTTAAATTATTTTTACTTTTGATACTTGAGAATATTTCAGACCAAATACTTCCCAAGTAGTATTTTACTGGGCAACTTTCACATTTACTTGAGTCATACTGTTTGCAACTGACTGATTGAGGACTTTTTCCACCACTGTTTGTTTTGGACATTTATTTTTTATCAAATGTATTTGACAGGGACAATCTACTGTATTTCTGTAAATGTGCCAGATTTAGCCAGCTGGCTTTGTGATGTAACAAAGGTAGCTGATGATGTAATGAAAACAGACAGTTAAATATGTGTGTGTAGAACTGTTGCACATTTGCTCTGGAAATGAGGACCAAACCTACTCGTCAAAAGGAGTGAATTGCACCTCCAATTGAAGTCAATAATAAGGTATGGAATCATGCCAATAAGTCATTATTTATATAGCTCTGTAGCTTGCAGTATTTTGAAGGAGATAAGCAAGGGAAAATGATGCTTTGGTTAATATTTCTCACGTGAAAGGAAACATGACCATGCTAACTGAAAAATGGATACATGAATATTGGTCAAATGTACCTACATCTTCTGAAGCTGTGTTGGGCCTACTTGATCATTTAAAAAAAAAGTCACATAGACGATGTCCATAAATTAGACAACAATACTGAACAGTTGTAGCCCGTTGGTAGTGGTAGGCTTCTGGCTGTGATCTCTGACCACTGTAACAGTGAATAGTGGCAATTTACCCGCAGTGTATAGGCTTGTTTACTAGGCTAACTAGTGCATTGGGGTGGGCTATGTGCAGCATGGGCATACAGGAAACCACTCTAGCCGCTTAACTCACCTTGGCCACGAGCTCTATAGTTTACAGCTATTGCATCACCTACAAAGCATCAACTGAATGTTGAATGTCAGGTATTTTAATTGTCTGTATTGTCTACTTGTTAAATGTTTGTAAAGTCTTAATTTGTAATTGTTTGTAATGTCTTATCAATTGGTGTTGGACCACAGGAAGATTAGCTAACGTTATAGCGTTAGCTAATGGGGACTCTAGTAAAGATTCACAAGACTGTTCACAGATTCACATTGATCACAGAATCTGATTGATAATCTTAATTCGAAGTTTGAGTTTTTTACTGGACAACCAACACTTGACAGATGGGCTAATCCATAGAAAGAAAATGTGATCTTGGATCTTGAACTCCCCTAGCTACATTTCGACTTAATGTTCAATATTACTAGTGGCACTCTGTCCTTACGAACAGTAAATCATTGGGTCTGACTCTTTTGATTTAATGCAATTTCATCATCGATAGTGAAACAACCACCACATAATCGTCAACTCCCCCCTACAAAACATGAATTTATTTGTGGTTTATCCTCTTTAGCTATTTGGTATTAGGTGTGATCCTGACTTGGAATGGCCACGAAGTTACACATTGTTTTAGGTCCAGTTAGTTTGGAAGTTGTGGTAAATGGGGGAGTGTGAGCGCGTGTCATGAGATGCTGCAGGTGTTGATATGGGGATGGATAGGCTACCACTGCCTTTAATTACTACGCTCTGCCTGCACCTACCTCAACTGGTACTCTGCTGCCTCGCTGTGGTGAGAGCACTAACACACTGAACATGATGGACAAGGATGCTCCATATAGCCATCCATCACTGTCCAGTTGTGATGGATGTAATACAGAATGCAATACAGAATGACAAGATATGGTTTGATATCTCTTCTGAAACTGGGGTGGGGTTATTGAGTTCAAGGTTGTGTAATGGTTGCTTCCATGTCAGTCCTCAAAGATGAAATTGCATAGAATCGAATGAATCACATCCAATGATTTCCCGCTTTGGACATTGTTTTGAAAATGATTCTCCATAGCTGCCATACCTTTGATGTCATAACCTGTTACAGAATTCCCCTTCCTTATTATAAACTCTGATTAAAATCTAATCAAATCAAATTTTATTTGTCACATACACATGGTTAGCAGATGTTAATGCGAGTGTAGCGAAATGCTTGTGCTTCTAGTTCCGACAATGCAGTAATAACCAACAAGTAATCTAACTAACAATTCCAAAACTACTGTCTTATACACAGTGTAAGGGGATAAAGAATATGTACATAAAGATATATGAATGAGTGATGGTACAGAGCAGCATAGGCAAGATACAGTAGATGGTATCGAGTACAGTATATACATATGAGATGAGTATGTAAACAAAGTGGCATAGTTAAAGTGGCTAGTGATACATGTATTACATAAGGATGCAGTAGATGATATAGAGTACAGTATATACGTATACATATGAGATGAATAATGTAGGGTATGTAAACATTATATTAGGTAGCATTGTTTAAAGTGGCTAGTGATGTATTTTACATCATTTCCCATCAATTCCCATTATTAAAGTGGCTGGAGTTGAGTCAGTGTGTTGGCAGCAGCCACTCAATGTTAGTGGTGGCTGTTTAACAGTCTGATGGCCTTGAGATAGAAGCTGTTTTTCAGTCTCTCGGTCCCTGCTTTGATGCACCTGTACTGACCTCACCTTCTGGATGATAGCGGGGTGAACAGGCAGTGGCTCGGGTGGTTGTTATCCTTGATGATCTTTATGGCCTTCCTGTAACATCGGGTGGTGTAGGTGTCCTGGAAAAACTATGACTATAACTAAAACTATGGAGTTCATTGGCCTACAACACATGTGTGTGTATTTGCCCTTAAAATGATATTGCTAGATGGAAGAAAATAATAAGATAGGCCTAAACTGTAATAAGATGTACTTGAAAGATACTATAAATAGCAGGAGACATACCTGGGTTCTAGACTGGTATTTAGGGCAAGCATTTTAGGATTATACATATGCTTAGTGTCAACTTCTACTTACACGTTAAAGCTCAGCCATGTTGCTACATGTTTACTCTTTGACTTCAAGTAGAGCATTGTTTGTGAATCTGAATAAAAGCCTAATAAAAGTGTATCGCCCCCAGCTTGGGCAGCACTGCTACACTGCTTTTTTGGGCTAAAGGTGTTTGTGACACGTGCATGTGTTCCAATGATGTCATAATTGTCTGTAGGTTCTATGTTGCCTATCAACTTGGCTGTCCTTCAGAAAGTAGATAATACTTGTGTTTTCAAACAATTAATACAAATACTAGCAACAAAACAAACTAAATAGATTTAACCCATTAATATGATATTGCCAGATGGAAGAAAATAACAAGCTAAACTGTATTAAGATATATCTTATAGACTGCTTCAGTGCATTTGGAAAGTATTCAGACCCCTTGACTTTTTACACATTTCATTTTTTACGTTACAGCCTTATTCTAAAATGGATTACATACAACATTTTCCTCATCAATCTACACACAATATCCTATAATGACAAAGCAAAAACTGTTTTTTAGACATTTTTGCAATTTAAAACGGAAAAAAACAGAAATACCTTATAAGTATTCAAACCCTTTGCTATGAGACTCGAAATTGAGCACCGGTGCATCCTGTTTCCCTTGATCATCCTTGAGGTATTTCTACAACATGATTGGAGTCCACCTGTGGTAAATTCAATTGATTGGACGTGATTTGGAAAGGCACATACCTAAGGTCCCACAGTTGACAGTGCAAAAATCTATTTTAATTCCAGGTTATAAGGCAACAAAATAGGGAAAATGCCAAGGGGGGTGAATACTTTCGCAAGCCACTGTAAATGGTTCAGTTCACATAAACAGTCATTATTTTCAGTTTGAGAGATCATCCCGGGCTTTGCCCCGTCTGCTGTAGCTGAGATGTCCCTGGAGGACGTAGAACAACAAGACTATGATGTTTCTGACACTGAGACAGTCAGGTAAGGCCACTTACACTCTGTCCAGTTAGATATTTGTGTGGAGATTAAGAGAGAGAGACTAATAAGAAAGAACTTGTTATGGGGCAGGTCAGGCGTCATTCATGGAGTCATTTGTAGGGTCAAGTCCCCAGCCGATCTATTTGAACCGCTCATTATTTGTGGCCATGTATTAACTACTAAGTGAGTCTTTGACATGAAGACAGTGGTTAGATTCTTCCATTGGGACTGCTCTGATGTTTCCATTCTCTGCTGGTTATGACCATAGAGCCTTGTCCCAGTCTCTAGACCTGCCTGTCTGTGTGATGGATGACCACCTGACCTCTGAAGCTGTCAATGAGATGGTAAGTTGACCTTGTCATTTCATATTACAACATTAATCCAATAAAATGTTATAGTGATGCTATGATTGGCAATGTTGACGTACCACAACCATCTCTGTTGTGTTTCAGTTGTTTAAATTTGTCCAATGTTGCCAATGCTCCTCCATTCTCTAACGGTTCATAAGTTCTTTCAGTATGATATTTGTTGTATATGTTAAGTTTGACTCTGTTGGTGCCATTATTTGAGACTCATAATGTTTATTTCTACCAGAAGCAAAGCAGCACTGTGGAAACCACAGAAGAAGAGAGCCTCAACAGTGCGAAAAATCTTGAGTCTTTTTCACTGATTATCAACTTCCTGCAGAACCTAACTGAGGAGTATGTTCTATTTTATTTGGTACAGTACTACTATCAAACCTGTAAAGGATTGTATGAAAGCAGATTCATCAACTACATTTCCATTGCGGAAAAAGTTACATCACACCACAATGTTGTCAAAACAATTGCTACAAAGCATGTGTAAAATACTGTTTAATCTGATGACTCTACTGACCGACATTTCTGACAATATTAATACTATTAATATGAATAATTCATATGAATCATTTTCAGGCAATGGAGTAGGATTCATAATGGCATTTCTGACCCGGTAAGATCTGAAAGCTTATTTAGAATACAATGATCACTGAATGTTTAACCTTGTTCATAAGCTTTTGAAAGACGCACTATGCAACATTTTAAAACACTTCTTCTGTTTCTGGAATACAGCTGACAAAACAACAGCTTGCCGGCTTGTGTCTGAGGATTGTCCAGTTTTTATCGGACAAGCTGATGCAGATCATCATCCCAGGTCTTTACGAACTATTGGGCATCCAAGATGCTGCCTCCCCTCCATTGTCACAGAGATCTCTCACAGCGTCACTCACCAGTCTGTTAGACGATAAGGTTAACACCAAGTCCCGCGTGAGATTTACTGAGGCTGGTGTACCTAAGAGGCCAGGCAGTCGAAAGTCTTTCAATATATTTCGCATCCCGACTCCCTACCCTTCCTCCAACTGTATGGATCAGGAAGAGGAAGAAGAGCAGGAATCACAACAACTTAAGTTCAATGAGATTTACCTGACTAAGGAGATGGGCAGTCTGGGCAGTGGAAGCTACTGCCCAAAACCATTGCCCAAGCCAGCCATGAGGTATGTCTGTAACCATTCTTCAATACTGCCCTTTATTTATGATTGTCCTTAAACAGTATTTGATGTTTATAGAAATTTCACATTTTTTTTAGAGGATAGATATGGCCATATAAAGTTTAATTCAGAGTTTACATACACCTTAGCCAAGGACATTTAAACTCAGTTTTTCACAATTCCTGACATTTAATCCTAGTAAAAATTCCCTGTTTTAGGTCAGTTAGGATCACCACTTTATTTTAAGAATGTGAAATGTCAGAATAATAGAAGAAGAAAGAATAATTTATTTCAGCTTTTATTTCTTTCTCCACATTCCCAGTGGGTCAGAAGTTTACATACACTCAAATAGTATTTGGTAGCATTGCCTTTAAATTGTTTAACTTGGGTCAAATGTTTTGGGTAGCCTTCCACAAGCTCCCACAATAAGTTGGGAGAATTTTGGCCCATTCCTCCTGACAGAGCTGGTATGACTGAGTCAGGTTTGTAGGCCTCCTTGCTCGCACAAGCTTTTTCAGTTCTGCCCACAAATGTTCTATAGGATTGAGGTCAGGGCTTTGTGATTGCCACTCCAATACCTTGACTTTGTTGTTCTTAAGTCATTTTGCCACAACTTTGGAAGTATGCTTGGGGTCATGTCCATTTGGAAGACCCATTTGCGACCAAGCTTTAACTTCCTGACTGAAGTCTTGAGATGTTGCTTCAATATATCCACATAATTGTCCAGCCTCATGATGCTATCTATTTTGTGAAGTGCACTAGACCCTCCTGCAGCAAAGCACCCCCACAACATGATTCTGCTACCCCCGTGCTTCACGGTTGGGATGGTGTTCTTTGGCTTGCAAGCCTCACCCTTTTTCCTCCAAACATAATGATGGTCATTATGCCCAAACAGTTCTATTTTTGTTTCATCAGACCAGAGGACATTTCTCCAAAAAGTATGATCTTTGTCCCCATGTGCAGTTGCAAACCGTAGTCTGGGTTTTTTATGGCGGCTTCCGGAGCAGTGGCTTCTTCCCTGCTGAGCGGCCTTTCAGGTTATGTCGATATAGGACTCGTTTTACTGTGGATATAGATACTTTTGTACCTGTTTCCTCCAGCATCTTCACACGGTCCATTGCTGTTGTTCTGGGATTGATTTGCACTTTTCGCACCCAAGTACGTTCATCTCTAGGAGACAGAACGCGTCTCCTTCCTGAGTGGTATGACGGCTGCGTGGTCCCATGGTGTTTATACTTGCGTACTATTGTTTGCACAGATGAACGTGGTACCTTCAGCCATTTGGAAATTGCTCACAAGGTTGAACCAATTATTTTTCTGAGGTCTTGGCTGATTTCTTTTGATTTTCTCATGATGTCAAACGAAGAGGCACTGAGTTTGAAGGTTGGCCTTGAAATACATCCACAGACTCAAATGATGTCAATTAGCCTAACATAAGCTTCTAAAGCCATGACATCATTTTCTGGAATTTTCCAAGCTGTTTAAAGGCACAGTCAACTTAGTGCATGTAAACTTCTGACCCACTGGAATTGAGATACAGTGAATTCTAAGTTAACTAATCTGTCTGTAAACAATTGTTGGAAAAATTACTTGTGTCATGCACAAAGTAGATGTCCTAACCGACTTGCCAAAACTAGAGTTTGTTAACAAGGAATTTGTGGAGTGGTTGAAAAACGCCCTTTAAATGACTCCAACCTAAGTGTATGTAAACTTCTGACTTCAACTGTACAAGCCAGTTTCAATACAAATTACTTATACAAAAAAGTACTCTAATTTATCATATTATTTGACTTTAAAACAGAATAATTTAGTATTTTTTTTTCTTCTCCAAACCAGCAGAAGCTTTTCTCTTTTATCTTTCTGTAATGAAAAGAACTATAGAAGTTGAATAAATTATAATTTTTTATTATTAGATGTGGTTGACACACCTCCACCACACTAAGGTGTTTTCCCAGAGCAAAAGCAACGATTCCCCCACTATTTTCAATGGTGCAGATGTGTTTGACACACCTCCACCAGAGCAACGTTCCTCACAGCCTTACATATTATTTGTTTGACTGTGATGATTTCTGTTTTTTTTTCAAGAACCTCTCTGTCTGATGTGCAGAAGAAGACAACCAACTCTGACTCGCTACAAGTCCTCTTAGGTGTCTCAGAGGACACCCTCGTCACCTGTGTGCAGGACAGCCTGCAAGGATCTCTCTCCAAACTTGCATGCATGTCCAATTCTCCATCTGGAAGTGCAGGCTCTCCGAAGATGACCCCTGCTGTAATGGCAGAAGTGATTAAAGATGTCAAGTCGGCCGTATCAGTGGTCGTTAAGAGTGCCTCCACTAGCCAAATCTCTCAAGTGACACCGGTAAGGGGAGACTCACAGACCACGGTGACTGAGAGCATGGTGAGAGAGCTGGCTGCTAAACTTGAAAAAGTTGACCAAGAGAGCAAGAGTCTAACAGGGCAAGTCATGACCATGATCTCTGACACAATGGTGGCTTTTGTTGACGAGAACGAACAGAATTTGCTGAAAGATCTGAAGGACAAGATCACGTTTTTGGCATCGCATGTTGGCTTCATTGAGGATCTTGATGCCCTGATAAGGAAATACGAGAGCAGCTACAATATTAGTGAATCTGGTTCCTCCTGCACGCTCACATCTAAGAGCATCCAAAAACTCTCCAGCCGGGAGTTTCAAACATCAGCAATACAAGCAGTGAGTGGAGTTCTTGCCAAAAAAGTCAGTAGTTTGAGCTTTCCTAGTTCAGTCGTTCAGTCTGAGTTAACAGGTGCTGTATCAGGTCAAACATTGTCTGGCATTGTAAAGACAGAGTCAATTCACCCAGTGGGCTCAGCAGCGTCAGTAGTTGTTAAGACTTTCGTGTCAGATATGAAGTCCTTGGCTGAATCTGAAGAGAGTCCCCAACAGAAGAGTGCCTGGTCTGCTGCTGTTCACATTTACCACAGCATCCAAAACAACTTGAAAGATTATTTCGGCAAGCTTCAGAGATTTGCCCTAAAGAGCATTGTCACATCTGATGACAACATCACAAATGCTGAGTTTAAGGAGACAGTTCCACTTCCTTGCTTAGACATGAAATATAGGCCCAGTAAGAGTGAGCCTCAGTTGCCAGAGTCCACTGGTGAAGTTACTTTACAAAGAGGCCTAAGTGAGTGCTCAAAACTTCTTTGGGCACAAACTGAGTCAGAAGAAAGCAAGCTACTTCTGACAACTTGCACCAAAGAAGTCATCTCAGAGCTTCTGGTCTTGTACAAGACTGAGATGTCAAAGGAGGACCCCCTGTACACTGTTGGAGAAAAAGGATCAGACTTCTCTATTGAGAGACAACAATTTGTAGATGGCGTTCTGGCTCAGCTTGGGGATATCTCCCATTCCAGGGCCTCATCACCAATAGTATATGAGTTCTCCTGTCAAATTGAGGACAGCAGAAGTAAGGCCACAGCTTCTTTGACCAGTCTGTTAGATTGCATGAAACAACTCTCAAGTGAGGAATTCAAGAGAGACACCACTCAAGCAGTGAGTGAGTTCCTAGTTAAAAAGTCCAACAGTAGCTTAACTAGTGCACAGCCTGCTTATTCTGTAGCATCCAGGTCTTGTTCCGTTCAAAACCAGAGAACCTTGTCAAAGGATATTTGTGTGGATTCTGCTGCCTTTGGCATCATTGACACATTTGTGGAAGACCTGCAGAGCTTGGCGCAACCTGCAGAAGTAGAGGAAAGAGAACCTGACCTCCAGGAAAATGCACAAAAGCTTCAGAGCAGGATCTGGTCTGCTACCACTAGTTTATATAACAATATTAAGAAGACATTAAAGGGCTTCACCATTCACCGGCGGAGGTCAGACGTGCAGAGAAGAATGTCTAGCCATACACCCACAGAGGACTCTGGACATCTTGTGACTAAGGAGTACCTTGGTTTGGCAAGCCAGAACTTGACGCAAGCTAGTAAGAGTGTGCCTCACTTGCCCAGTTTGAACCAGGAAGTGACTCTACACATGGGTGTCAGCGAGAGTTCAAAACTTCTCTGGACTGAAACAGACGAGGCTCTACTGACCAATAGTACCAAACAGGTCATTTCAACAATCTTGACCTCATGCGAGGATCAGACATCAAATGCACCTTGCTTCTCCACAGTAGGAAAGAAAATATCTGATATGTCCCTTGAGGTCAACATATTGGTAGATGGTGTTCTGTCTCAGCTGAAGGACATCTCCTTGTCAAGGTCCCCAACACCATGTGAAGACATGTTTGAACGTCTCCAAGGTTCTACTGAGCGAACCTCTCCAGTAAGTCTAGATTGCAGCATGGCTGCCTCCAAAGGCATTGCATCTTCCCACAGTCTTTCAACAAAGAGCCTCCAAAAACTCTCTAGTCATGAGTTCCAAACTAAAGCTGAGAAAGGAGTGAGTGAGGTCCTCTCTAGATCATTTAACATTGTGGAGGAAGGTACAACAGATAAGTACCTCCAGTCTGTATGTACATCCACCACATCTACTGATATTATACAAACCATAGTGAAAGATCTGCAGGAGCTCACCCAGACCACCCAATCATCTGACATGGTATCTGGAACCTCCCTGCTCACCACTGGACAGGTTTCTGAGAAAAGAATCTGGTCTGTTGCTCGTAACATCTACTACAGTCTGCAAAGTAAGATTACGGAGTTTCTCAGAAAAGATATTCAAATGTCAGAAACAACACTTGGTTCAATCCAAATCTTTACATATCAAAGCAGTCCTGCTTCACAAAGAGCAAGTCTCTGCCATCTTGAGGTCAACCAGAGCAGTGTTACACCTGGTGGAAACGATGCCTGTGTGGACATTCCGCACAAATTACTACCTAAAACCACTAAGCTCTCAGGATCCATGCTGGAGGATATTGGCACGATCCGTTGTAGGAGTGCTGACAGCCAAAATACAAGAAATACCTCTTCTTCACGCTCCTCCATCTCTCTAACACCTACTTCAAAATCAAAGCAGTCAGAATGGGACTTCACCTTGCCCGGTACTCCCATCCCCACTGAATTATCTGCTCAGAGTGACTTTCCCATTGTAAGAAACATGATCATTCAGGACTTGTTTCACACAGAGAACTTACTTCCCCCATCCTTTGTGGACAAAGTCAGGCAAGCTGCTGGGGTGGTAGTGGACGAAATGGTGGAAAGTGTTGAGAACACACAGGAAGATGGACAGGGTGCTTCTCATCCTGACAACCTCCGATCTGCTGTTAGGAAATTGAGAAAAATAATTTCCACTGGGACCATCCACATTTTCAGTCATGAATTTGTGGATAAAGTGATAGCCCTTCAGGACAGCCACAGCACTCCACAGGTCTTAACATTGGCAGCAGCCAGAAGTGCTTCAGACTCCATTCTTTCAAGGCTGAAATGGGGAAAGGAACAATGTGCCATATCCAGGAAGCTCTCCTCTCAGCTTCTCCAGATATTTGCTGAAGAGACAGTGAAGGGCTTCCTAAAACAGTGGTTAGATGAGTATGAAAATATCAACATTGATGTTTTCGCCCAGAATGAACCAAGCACCTCTACTTGCATGGTCTTTCCTATCCAGCTCAATCAGAGCAAGCCAGAGGATATTGACACAATGAATCAGCTCACGAAGGTCATGGTCAACAAAATGATGGATGCCTTATCAGTTGGCTCAAGTCATCAAATGATCACCAAAGCCAATGCCAAATGTTCTTTTGAGTCCGGTACCAGCATGGCCACCAGTGACATTGTAGAAGGGATGTTGGATTTGGTAAGGGATAGCACCAGCAGTACTGGAGAGCAGATCCCCATCTTCAAGTCCAAGAAAAGCAAGAAAACCATGTTCAGCAAGATATGCTTTAACATAAAGGTATAGTACAAGTACAGATTTTTCATGAATAACACTGCTTTTGAATGTATGAGATATTAT
The DNA here is from genome assembly GCF_045791955.1 of Oncorhynchus clarkii lewisi. Lineage (NCBI taxonomy): Eukaryota > Metazoa > Chordata > Actinopteri > Salmoniformes > Salmonidae > Oncorhynchus > Oncorhynchus clarkii. Next base: position 31,619 of record NW_027258275.1, on the reverse strand, counting down.
TTGTTTATATAATTCAGTATTTTAGCATTGTATGGCCTTTTTCCAGTTGATATACTGTACTTTAAGATATATAACAGTTTGTTTTAATGTGCCTTTTCCCACCAAACAGGGTTCCAAGAAAGTTAGAAAGGACCACTGTCCTCAAAAGTCTATGGAGTACCAGCCTCAGAACACTTCCCCTACTGTGTACTTTACAGGTAAGCCCTGCTGCTGCTCATTCAAGACTAAGATATTATTACTTTAGCGTTCAACTAATTCATTTGGAAAGACATTGCACTCTGCTCTGAATTGTTACCCATGACATACTGGATGGTCTTTCTTTGCAGAGTCGAGGACAAATTCTCATGGCTCCTTTGCTCCAGAGGGAAATGACATCGCATATTCCTTCCCACCTGAAGAGAAGAGTCGCAAACCCTCCCTTTTCACCAGATTGTCAAGAGCCATCGCGAAAGGCTTTCCCAGCCCATTCAAATCTTCAAGGAAAACCAAATGATTTAATTAAATTCCTCATAACAACGAGAGCATTCATTTGTTCAGATGAAAATCTAATCGTATTGGTCACATACGCCGAAAACAACTGTGAGATGCTTTATTACGAGCCCATTCCCAACAATGCAGAGTTAAAAAGTAAGAAAATATTTTCTAAATAGTAACACAATAACAATAACAAGGCTATATACAAGGAGTACCAGTACCGAGTCAATGTGCATGGGTGCGAGGTAGTTGAGGTAATACAGTATGTACATGTAGGTAAGGGTAAAAGTGACTAGGCAATCAGGATAGATAATAAACACAGTAGCAGCAGCTAGTGTGAAAGTCGGTCAGTGTCACAGTGAATGTGTGGGTAGAGTGTAGTGAGTGTGCATCGAGCCAATTCAAGAGAGTCAGTGGAAAACAATTAGAAAAATACATCAATAACAAAGGGGCAAATAGTGCAGGTGGCCATTTAATTAACGTTCATCAGTCTGATGACTTGGGGGTAGAAGCTGTTCAGCAGTCTTATGACTTGGGGGTAGAAGCTGTTCAGCAGTCTTATGACTTGGGGGTAGAAGCTGTTCAGCAGTCTAATGACTTGGGGGTAGAAGCTGTTCAGCAGTCTAATGACTTGGGGGTAGAAGCTGTTCAGCAGTCTAATGACTTGGGGGTAGAAGCTGTTAAGGAGCCTTTTGTCCCAGACTTGGTGCTCTCATATCGCTTGCCGTGTGGTAGCAGAGTGAACAGTCTATGACTTGGGTGGTTGGAGCCTTTTGACAATCATTTACATATCACTTATTTTATTTTTATTTGATGTCATATTGTAAACGTATGTATCTGTTTTGCTGAAAATATGATTTTGAAAACAATGAATGTCTACAAGTGCTTCATAAAACAGTTATATTTATTTTTGTATTTTCAAAAGACAGCAAATAGCCAATCAAGTATCAACATAAGTGAAATGAAAGACAGATTTAATTTTCAGTGAATAATTGTCTTGTCCAGTGAGCAACTCAATGACAGCGATTCAAATGACATCATTAGATCACCTCCAAGAAGCATCTTCAACGTTCACCTGACAACCCATTGGATAAGACACATACACTAACCAAGTGTTTCTTACCTGTCAAGAAGGTTGAGATCAGAAGCTTCTTCAATACCCCAGAAATGGAAAGGCTTTGAGACAAAGACAATCAACTGACAAGATAATGCACATACACTAACCCGGACGTTCTACTTGCCCCACTGAGTTACAGCAAAGTTATCATTTATGCATGGGTCCACGATCCACTCATAGCTATCTGACAGTTCTCAGAATACTAAGGAAGAAGTGTGTGATATTGGATTTGGTATCCTTCCCACTCCCAAGTGATTGGGAGTCCCATAGGATGCCGCATAATTGGCCCAGCGTCGTCCGGGTTTGGCCATCATTGTAAATAAGAATTTGTTCTTAACTGACTTGTCTAGTGAAATAAAGGTTAAATAAAAATAAACTATTAGAGCTGTCTGCTATATTGCTGTGTAAATCCACACACTGCAGGGGAATGATGACACATGCTGTGCAAACACATCGTTACAGTAGTTGTCAGTTTTGTAACGTAAATAAAGAGTTTGTCAAATACTCTATGTGGAATACAGTATGTATTATTTTGACCCTGCACAGACTCATGAGCAATAATGATCCACATCTTAATAAAATAGTTTTAAGGCAGCAGTGTTCATACTGTATTTTACATTGATTTCAACCACTATAGGTCTTCATCAGCAAGTGAGGATTTCTATGGATAAAAACTAGTGTTAAGTGTGGGGGGGTGGAGTCTCAATTAGACCCATGTCAAACACTTACAATCACATAAGGCACAACCACAGTCACATTCAGTCAACTGAATGATTCTAGAATAATAATAATTCCATTCACATTTGGCTACTACAAATAGCCAGTGAAATATGATACGTTTTTTGTTACTTGAGAATAGGAATGACTGAGAATCCACTGCCTGCCGTTGTAAACTTTCAGCACACAAATCAAACACAGTACTGACTATATCTATAAGCCTCATCCAAAGGAACGGAATTCTAAGTCGTCCGCATTGTTTCAGGCATCATCCGTTCCAAAGTCTCATCTTGTTCACTGTTAAAAAATATTTAAAAAATTAAATAAGAGTTCCTTTTTGGACAATTCCAGGTTGTCCCTCCTTGTTTCAGTATGTTTAATCTGCCTAATGACCAGGATCCTGGTGTCTACCCAATGTGCTGAGCACTCCTCCTGGCCAGAGTCCGCGCTACATTCAGCTGCTACAACCATGGTCTCTGTGTGAAGGCACTGTTAGAGAGTCAATCAACCAGAACAAGGTTAGGAGACCAAATCTGTGTCCTAGCATTGTGAAATACTGTATATGTAATGGCCTCAATACATTAATGAAGCGCCCTTACATCCTATCCTCTCCCCATACTGAAACAACTTGTTAGGGTGAACCAATAAGACTGACACTATATACCTTCTAAGCATGATAGTTGGCTCATGATTTGTTTCAGGACTTGTTAGGGTAAACCTATAACAGCTTCTAACCCAAAGTCATAAGACTGCTGAACAATTAATCAAATGGCCACCGGACAAGTTCAAATGTTTTATTATTTGTTACTTTAGTTTATTAGGTAAATATTCTCTTAACTCTTCTTGAACTGCACTGTTTGTTAAGGGCTTGTAAAGTAAACATTTCACGGAAAGATCTACACTTGTTGTATTCAGCGCATTTGACAAATAAAGTTTGAGTTGATTTGATTTGACTATGTACCTTCTAAGCATGATGGTTGGCTCTTGATTTGTTTGTACTGAAATCTATTCAGGGAGGATAAGGGTATATCATAGGCAGTGATGTAGTGGTAAAAACATTGACTGGTAAATGCTGATTGCCGTTCAGGATTAAAGAAGTAACGCTCCCTCTACTTTCAATGCATCTTCCACAAAAGGTGGGTAAATGCTTGAACAAAATAAAATAAAAAGTGTGTAAACAGCTTTTACATGTGTTCCCCCCCCACCACCACTGATTATAGGAGGCTTCTTCTGACAGTATTCACACCTTTCATAAGAAACCTCCAGAGAAATATTCATATTCACCGTAGCTGTCATTTAAACTTGGACTAACCTGGCCAAGGCCAAACAGTATATGGGGTTTTCTCTGGGTGTGCGGTCACAGTGGAGAGAAAAGGCCTCCAGTGAGGTGGTGAGTATCTGGGCGGAGTTTGGCGAGGCAAACACAGGTCTGAGATTGGTGTCTCTGGAAATGGGCGGGAGCGGGACTCTGCTCCTCCATTGGTTGCTGTTCTGATCCCCACTCTCATCTTCCTCACATCCCTTCCCTGCACATCCCCTCTTCCTCTTTCTTTCATCCCTCGTGGCCACAGGGTGTAGCCGCCTCGCTTCGCGTTCCTAGGAAACTATGCAGTTTTTTGTTTTTTTTACGTGTTATTTCTTACATTAGTACCCCAGGTCATCTTAGGTTTCATTACATACAGTCGAGAAGAACTACTGAATATAAGATCAGCGTCAACTCACCATCAGTACGACCAAGAATATGTTTTTCGCGACGCGGATCCTGTGTTCTGCCTTACAAACAGGAAAACGGAGTGGATCCCATGCAGCGACCCAAAAAAAACATTCCGAAAAAGAGGGAAACGAGGCGGTCTTCTGGTCAGACTCCGGAGACGGGCACACCGTGCACCACTCCCTAGCATTCTTCTTGCCAATGTCCAGTCTCTTGACAACAAGGTTGATGAAATCCGAGCGAGGGTAGCATTCCAGAGGGACATCAGAGACTGTAACGTTCTTTGCTTCACGGAAACATGGCTCACTGGAGAGACGCTATCCGAGGCGGTGCAGCCAACATGGTTTCTCCACGCATCGCGCCGACAGAAACAAACATCTTTCTGGTAAGATGGCTAACGAGACATGGTGTGATGAAAGAAACATACAGGAACTAAAATCCTTCTGTTCACCTGATTTAGAATTCCTCACAATCAAATGTAGATCGCATTATCTACCAAGAGAATTCTCTTCGATTATAATCACAGCCGTATATATCCCCCCCCAAGCAGACACATCGATGGCTGGCTCTGAACAAACTTTATTTAACTCTTTGCAAACTGGAAACCATTCATCCGGAGGCTGCATTCATTGTAGCTGGGGATTTTAACAAGGCTAATCTGAAAACAAGACTCCCTAAATTTTATCAGCATATCGATTGCGCAACCAGGGGTGGAAAGACCTTGGACCATTGTTACTCTAACTTCCGCGACGCATATAAGGCCCTGCCCCGCCCCCCTTTCGGAAAAGCTGACCACGACTCCATTTTGTTGATCCCTGCCTACAGACAGAAACTAAAACAAGAGGCTCCCACGCTGAGGTCTGTCCAACGCTGGTCCGACCAAGCTGACTCCACACTCCAAGACTGCTTCCATCACGTGGACTGGGATATGTTTCGTATTGCGTCAGATAACAATATTGACGAATACGCTGATTCGGTGTGCGAGTTCATTAGAACGTGCGTTGAAGATGTCGTTCCCATAGCAACGATTAAATCATTCCCTAACCAGAAACCGTGGATTGATGGCAGCATTCGCGTGAAACTGAAAGCGCGAACCACTGCTTTTAATCAGGGCAAGGTGTCTGGTAACATGACCGAATACAAACAGTGCAGCTATTCCCTCTGCAAGGCTATCAAACAAGCTAAGCGTCAGTACAGAGACAAAGTAGAATCTCAATTCAACGGCTCAGACACAAGAGGCATGTGGCAGGGTCTACAGTCAATCACGGACTACAGGAAGAAATCCAGCCCAGTCACGGACCAGGATGTCCTGCTCCCAGGCAGACTAAATAACTTTTTTGCCCGCTTTGAGGACAATACAGTGCCACTGACACGGCCTGCAACGAAAACATGCGGTCTCTCCTTCACTGCAGCCGAGGTGAGTAAGACATTTAAACGTGTTAACCCTCGCAAGGCTGCAGGCCCAGACGGCATCCCCAGCCGCGCCCTCAGAGCATGCGCAGACCAGCTGGCCGGTGTGTTTACGGACATATTCAATCAATCCCTATACCAGTCTGCTGTTCCCACATGCTTCAAGAGGGCCACCATTGTTCCTGTTCCCAAGAAAGCTAAGGTAACTGAGCTAAACGACTACCGCCCCGTAGCACTCACTTCCGTCATCATGAAGTGCTTTGAGAGACTAGTCAAGGACCATATCACCTCCACCCTACCTGACACCCTAGACCCACTCCAATTTGCTTACCGCCCAAATAGGTCCACAGACGATGCAATCTCAACCACACTGCACACTGCCCTAACCCATCTGGACAAGAGGAATACCTATGTGAGAATGCTGTTCATCGACTACAGCTCGGCATTCAACACCATAGTACCCTCCAAGCTCGTCATCAAGCTCGAGACCCTGGGTCTCGACCCCGCCCTGTGCAACTGGGTACTAGACTTCCTGACGGGCCGCCCCCAGGTGGTGAGGGTAGGCAACAACATCTCCTCCCCGCTGATCCTCAACACTGGGGCCCCACAAGGGTGCGTTCTGAGCCCTCTCCTGTACTCCCTGTTCACCCACGACTGCGTGGCCACGCACGCCTCCAACTCAATCAACAAGTTTGCGGACGACACAACAGTGGTAGGCTTGATTACCAACAACGACGAGACGGCCTACAGGGAGGAGGTGAGGGCCCTCGGAGTGTGGTGTCAGGAAAATAACCTCACACTCAACGTCAACAAAACTAAGGAGATGATTGTGGACTTCAGGAAACAGCAGAGGGAACACCCCCCTATCCACATCGATGGAACAGTAGTGGAGAGGGTAGCAAGTTTTAAGTTCCTCGGCATACACATCACAGACAAACTGAATTGGTCCACTCACACAGACAGCATCGTGAAGAAGGCGCAGCAGCGCCTCTTCAACCTCAGGAGGCTGAAGAAATTTGGTTTGTCACCAAAAGCACTCACAAACTTCTACAGATGCACAACCGAGAGCATCCTGGCGGGCTGTATCACCTCCTGGTACGGCAACTGCTCCGCCCACAACCGTAAGGCTCTCCAGAGGGTAGTGAGGTCTGCACAACGCATCACCGGGGGCAAACTACCTGCCCTCCAGGACACCTACACCACCCGATGCTACAGGAAGGCCATAAAGATCATCAAGGACATCAACCACCCGAGCCACTGCCTGTTCACCCCGCTATCATTCAGAAGGCGAGGTCAGTACAGCTGGGACCGAGAGACTGAAAAACACATTCTACCTCAAGGCCATCAGACTGTTAAACAGCCACCACTAACATTGAGTGGCTGCTGCCAACACACTGACACTGACACTGACTCAACTCCAGCCACTTTAATAATGGGAATTGATGGGAAATGATGTAAATAAATCACTAGCCACTTTAAACAATGCTACTTTATATAATGTTACTTACCCTACATTATTAATCTCATATGCATACGTATATACTGTACTCTATATCATCGACTGCATCCTTATATAATACATGTATCACTAGCCACTTTAACTATGCCACTTTGTTTACATACTCATCTCATATGTATATACTGTACTCGATACCATCTACTGTATCTTGCCTATGCTGCTCTGTACCATCACTCATTCATATATCCTTATGTACATATTCTTTATCCCCTTACACTGTGTATAAGACAGTAGTTTTGGAATTGTTAGTTAGATTACTTGTTGGTTATTACAGCATTGTCGGAACTAGAAGCACAAGCATTTCGCTACACTCGCATTAACATCTGCTAACCATGTGTATGTGACAAATAAAATTTGATTTGATTTGATTTAGTTGAAGAGGTTTATCCTGGGATGCCAGGGCGCGGAGCGGGCAGGATACATGAGATGGGCAGTTGATGGGGGTCAAACGTCGAGAGGCTGTGGACATCACCCTGTTACTCGCCTTGGCCTCACTCCTCCTGGGCTTGGAGGACATCTTGGGGAGGGTGAAGCCATCCACCAGGACCGTGTCGCCCACCCTGGTCCTGAACAGAGCCCTGTTGAGGCCCATGCAGTGCCTGGATGCTGCCCTCCTCAGCCCCAGCCTCACCCAGCCCTTTATCTGGAGGTATGTCCGCATGGGCAGGGCCATACCTGGGAGGACCACCACAGAGCACAGCTTGGTGGCCAGGTGACGCACACACTCCCTGTGGCCGTACTGAAGGGCGATCCTCAGGGGGTCACGACCCTGGGGATCCCGACAGGCAAGGGTCAGAACGCTGCTGGTGATAAAGAGTTTGAGGATGGTGAGCTGGCCGCGCTCGATGTAGGCGACAGCGGGACATTTGGCGACGTCGGGGTGGGCCGTCTGGTGGCACCACTCACGGTAAGGGTGAACCCCCACCGGCTCAATGACACGCACCCCCCTCTCCAGCAGCCAGCTGGCCAGGTCCAGGTGGCCCAGAGAAGCAGCGATGTAGAGTGCCACCCGGAGCTGGAACCTGGAATAATACAGAATCAATGTATTTATAACACGTTTCAAGTTTTTTTTGTCAAGTTCACAAGATACAGTGGGTTATAAAACAGTACAGTAAAATGCTTACTTGCAAGCTCTTTCCCACAATGCAGTATTAAATATCAGGGTAAGAGAAAAAACGTATGAAGGAAAAAAACACGAGAATATAAGCTATATACAGGGTCAGTACTATCATTGTAAGCTATATACAGGGTCAGTACTATCATTGTAAGCTATATACAGGGTCAGTACTATTATTGTAAGCTATATACAGGGTCAGTACTATCATTGTAAGCTATATACAGGGTCAGTACTATCATTGTAAGCTATATACAGGGTCAGTACCATTAATGTATGTTATATACAGGGTCAGTACTATCATTATAAGCTATATACAGGGTCAGTACTGTCATTGTAAGCTATATACAGGGTCAGTACTATCATTGTAAGCTATATACAGGGTCAGTACTATCATTGTAAGCTATATACAGGGTCAGTACCATTAATGTATGTTATATACAGGGTCAGTACTATCATTATAAGCTATTTACAGGGTCAGTACTGTCATTGTAAGCTATATACAGGGTCAGTACTATCATTATAAGCTATATACAGGGTCAGTACTATCATTGTAAGCTATATACAGGGTCAGTACCATTAATGTATGTTATATACAGGGTCAGTACTATCATTGTAAGCTATATACAGGGTCAGTACCATCATTGTAAGCTATATACAGGGTCAGTACCATCATTGTAAGCTATATACAGGGTCAGTACCATCATTGTAAGCTATATAAAGGTTTAGTACCATCACTGTTGATAGTAAGTCTATCATACAGTTCAGTGTGTAGATGTGTATTCTGACATCACAGGTCTCTCCCTAGACAGGTGTCGTTGGACGGTCAGTCTGTGTCCCAGGAAGCAGCCTCTGAGGAACTCCGCCCACCCATCCCAGGTCTCCCACCGTAGAGTAGCCCCTGGGAGACAGAGACACATGCAGGTTGTCCTCCTGGTTGCCATGAACCAAGAATGTGTTCCATACAGTCCATTTGTCTCTGTGTTACATCCATAAGGTGTTGAGCCAGAGGACATTTGAGGCTGTTCTGATGGCAACTGATGGTGCAACTCAATATTAGGAAGGTGTTTCTAATGTTTGGTACACTCAGTATATATAAGTTAGGAGTCATATAATTACAGGGGTAAGATGAACTGGCTCCTTTGCACTGATCTTAGGTCTGGTTTGTGTTTTTACTGCTAATGGTAAAGGTTAGGATTTGGTGAGAGTAAACTGATCCTAGATCTGTGCCCAAGGGCAATTTCTATACAGAGACAAATCAAAGGTCCATGCTATTTAAACTTATAATCTACCACCATCTCGTGGCTCAAACTTGTAACAACATTTTCTAATTCATGTGCTGTACTGAGTTTTGTTCTATCACATTGAACACTAATATGGGTGCAGATTAAATTGAACACTAATCTGGGTGAAAATTAAATTGAAGACTAATCTGGGTGCAGATTACATTGTTAACAGAAATATTATGAATATGTTTTTCAATGAACCCAAAGGGCCTCTTCTTCTCCTACTATACGGCCTGCTGTACTCTACTGTACTCTACTGTAGTCTGCTGTACTCTACTGTAGTCTGCTCTACTGTAGTGTACTTCTCTACTGCTGTAGTCTGCTGTGCTCAACTGTACTCTGCTGTACTCTACTGTAGTCTGCTGTAGTCTGCTGTGCTCTACTGTACTATACACCACTGGGTATACAGACTCTTCAGATACTGTTAGCGAACACCAGACTGAGGTCGAGGCGATTACATGGGGAAAAGGTTTATGACTGTAAGGGTGTTTGGTACAAAGGCAACACTACATCGGGCCACATTTCAGCTCTATCCCAGGTCAACCATACAATACTATATAGATTTCCACTCTAGTCAACCAGCAAGAAGGAGAGACAGACAGAAGGTCTGGCTTTGACTATGTCAATGATGGGATGTGTAAGTAAGGAGTAAGGAACACAAATAAACATTATTCTGATGGTTAAATTTGTACTTAGATACATAACCACTCTCCTCTGTTAGCAAATCTTCCACAGAACTTTGTGGAACAGAGTGAGTTCTGTCCCTGTCTGGCTCTGGACATGTACCCAGGGACCTCTGTACAACAACACTTCACACTCACGAAGCAGTGTTCTTACTAACCAATCACTCTACCAAAACCATGGTCTCGGTATAAAGCAGTGTTCTTACTAACCAATCACTCTACCATAGCCATGGTCTCAGTATAAAGCAGTGTCCTTACTAACCAATCACTCTACCATAACCATGGTCTCGGTATAAAGCAGTGTTCTTACTAACCAATCACTCTACCATAACCATGGTCTCGGTATAAAGCAGTAGTCCTTACTAACCAATCACTCTACCATAACCATGGTCTTGGTTGAGCAAGGGCAATATTACTTTAAGTCTCAAGCAGGGTGAACTCAACATACTATATAACACCACACTATACAGTGGGGCAAAAAAGTATTTAAAATTTGAAGCAGAGCTTAATTTGTAAATTGGGAGGTGCCAGAACAAAGAGTGGGTGCTAGAGGGTGGTACCAGAACTCATGAGAAAAAACATCACCTATTATAATAGAGCATTGAACGCATATCATCACATTTGGGTAGAGCCACTTAATGAAGGTGAACACATGGGGAACATTTTTAGTAGCCTAGGGTCCGGGAAAGTGTTGGCCTTTTTAAAACCGCATTTCGTGCAATTCTACATAATTTTACATGACTGGAGACTTTGGCATTATCTTTTTTTAATTCGCACAAATGATCGAAATGGCAGGCTACTTTGACACTGACAAACTTAGTATCTGAGATCAATAAAAACGACCTTGTCTTGAATCCATCAATAGCCTATAGGCCTAGGTTTGTGGAGAAACATATAGTAGGCTACAATATGAGGAGGAAATTAGTCCTAAAAATGCTTTCCAGTTTCACTGACTCACCCAATGATGCGCAGCTCACTCGCTGGAGATTGTCGATGCGCTCGTGTCAAAAGCCTATCTCTCCCTCTCTCTGTTTTGTAAAACAATGTTTGGGAGTTGATCAAATATTTTGGTAGTCTACAGCATAGTCTTATCTTTTCAGCAAGAGTCATTGCTTTTCAACCTGTGTTTTCCCTCGATTATATTTGAAAAATTGCAAAAGGCCTGTTTTGTCTGCGTGCTGTTTTTTCACTGACAGATTTGCCTCGCGTTCCCGACTGTAGGCTATTCTTTGTTATTGGGCTACAATCCGCAGCTAGGCTATTTAAAAAATAAGCTATTGGTCCTCTGTAGCTAAATTATAGGGCTTCTCATGACGTATTAGGCTATTCTGAATGATTTAATTTATTTCTGAACAGACAGCAGTAATTCCGTAACTTTAGAAAATTCCTCCAGAACCCTTCATGCAGCTATGATTCTATAAGGAAACAAATGATGAAGTGCAACTCTGGAGAGATGAGGGGGTAGGATAATTGACGAAGAGGTGTAACAGTTCTCTTCTTGCGTTGTGTACAATCAGTCATCGACACGGAACTCCAACATGTAGCACCAGTCATGTAGATTTATTCTGATAGGAACGGCACAAAATTGCACGTCATGCAATGCACGTCTCACCATCCAACTATGCACTCACGCACGCACGCTGGTTTGATGCTTGTTCACTGGGGTAGTTACCAAAATAATTCAATTACAATATACAATATAATATATTTAACAATGTACCTGATAGGAACGGCACAAAATTGCACGTCATGCAATAAACGTCTCACCAACCAACTCTGCACTCACGCACTGTACAAAATATATGACCCCCCCACCAGACACAGTAAGTTGCTAGCTAGTACTGGCGGGAATTCTCTACAACAAAATGCACAACAAATATTCTCCAAAAACCACTGCATCTTATGTGTGATGTTCGAATAACATTTACAAATAATTTGATATAAATTGAACATTTAAATCATCACTTGAGAGTATAAAAATCACTTTTGCTGTACAGTGCTTTGCAACCAACAAATTACCTACCGCTGGTTTGGTGCTTGTTCACTGGGACGATTTTAACTGGAACATCCCCCCTCGTAAGCAGCTATTCAAACCAGCCAATCAGATGCCATGTTGAGTAGGTGAAGGCAAGACAAACTCAAACCAAAAACCCATTGGCTTAACAATAAAGTGGCAAGGGGAATCACCAATATAACCCTGTTACAGAGGCAACTCGAATGAACTTTGATCGCTTTTATTATAATTGTTACATAGCAAAAAGTGAAAATTATTTTTCATGGCACGAGAGGTACCGGATTCGGCCAAATAGGTTCCGGAACAAAACAGTCCAGAACGGAACGGTGCCGGATCCTGTTCCTGCATGATCCGGCTCAAATGAAGCACTGATTTGAAATACCTAGGCCTCTACCTGCTGAGTATAAAGATTATTAAACTAGATTCAGTGGGCTTGTCATTCACAGTACTGATGAAAAATCAAGTATATTTGATCTAAATGTGGATATACGAGGACATCTAGTGGTCACCGGATTTAAAAAAAAAATCATGCAAGCTATCTTTGCACTAGCATGCGATGCCATATATTTGACGCAGGTATTTATTATTCAACAAGGACAGTCATTGACCCGGACAAAATATAATTGTATGAGCTATGCCTCTGTGTACCGGCGTTGTTGCACCCCTCTACTATCTGGCTTGGTGGGGCGATCTCGTTCTGCATGCCTGCTTCACTTATATTCAATGTGTCGTCATGCATTTGTGCATGCACGCTGTTAACAGTCATATCCGTCTTGCTAACTTAGCTAGCTCATCAAACAGTATTTTATTCGCTTTTTCTGCACGATAGCACTTATTAAAGCCTTGAAGGGTTGCATCGGTTTCCACTGGATTTGACAGCTTGTTATGCTGGCTAGCTAGGTAGCTAATTCGCTAACGCAAACTATTTATCATGTAGCAGCCTATGCTGACTAGCGTCGCTAGCAACTAGCTAACATAGATAAAGTTTAGTCGTGGGTCCACAAAATCAAACAAATGGTACTGAACTGATGACAAAATCATGTTTCAAAATTGTATTATGTTGTTGTTGTTGTTTAATGACATTGCGAATATAATAATTTTTGACATTTAACTACCGGTATGTATCTAATTCGGTTTCGGCATGAGAAAAGTATTAATCGCAAATTCCAGCACTAACGGATACCGGGAAATAGAAATAAGAGAACCGGTCACGAATGCGGAGCCACGCCCTAAAATAACATGGCGTTTAAAAACATTTTTTTTTTAACCATTTTTTTTTATTTTTAAAAAATTAATAACAAATCAATACATAAAGCACATGAGGGAACACAAGCATACATAGATTACAAACAATAGACAATCGAGCTAGGGGGTACAATATCACATTACAATTACACAAGGACCTTAAGGGACATGCATGTACTTACAATTCTAACAGCTTTTTTGATAGTAGAGCATTTAACCGTCTTAAAATACAGTTCAATTTCTTTTTGTAGGGTACGAAAATGTGGTTTTCTGTTTGTAAATTTACATTTGTGTATATGAAATTTGGCAAAAAGAATAATGAAATTAATTACATAAAAATGATTCCGCTTATTTATATTGTATGTAAAGAGTCCAAACAGTACATCTCTCCACAATAGTGTAAAATCTTCATAAATGTGTTCAATTATAAACCTACTGATGTCTTGCCAGTTTTCTTACATGCATACAATGCCAAAAAAGATGCACAACTGTTTCTGGGTGGTCATTACAAAAGGAGCAATTTGAGTTGATGTTTTCCTTAAACTTCTTCATATAGTGGTTGGCAGGATAATATTTATGAATCATTTTAAAGGAAACTTCCTAAATTTTATTAACAAGTGTGTGGCAACATCCAAACTTTTTTCCAACAGATATTATCAATAAATCCATTCCAATAAGGCATGACATAAGGTATAGATAGATACAACATCCTGCTGAAACAAGGATCGTATCGCTCTGTTGTTGAATGGATCAAAAGAGAAACAAATCTTTCCTACTGATGAGTCAACAGGGTCAACAGAAGGTAGGCTCTGAGGGTCAGGTCTTGACATGTTCCTGAATAACATAGCAACACCTGAGGGAATGGCATCTAAAACAATTGCAAAATCTTTAGGTGTTACAGGGACCTTGTAAAGTAATAAGAATTCTTTCTAACTGAGTAAAAGACCCTCTGCATTTACCAGTTGGCTCACCAATAGGATATTATTTCGGAACCAATATTCTAAAAACAGAGAGGTATTTTTATACAATATATCCCGATTATTCCATATATAATATCTGTGTGGAGAAAAATTGTGTTTATAAATTAAGGACCATGACAAGAAAACCTGCCGATGAAAAGCAGAAAGTTTCACTGGAACTTTGTCAATATTATAATTGCAAAACAACATGAAGTTAAGGCCACCAAAAGTAGAGAAGACATGATGAGGAATAAAATTCCAGATAGAAGTGGGTCTTCTTAGGAATTGTTTTATCCAATTGATCTTAAAAGTATTATTTAAAGTAGTAAAGTCCAGAAAATTCAGTCCACCATTCTCATAAGTGTTCATTACAACAGTTTTCCTAATGTAATGGGTACGGTTCCTCCAAAGAAAGTTCAAAAGCATCTGGTCTATCTCAAAATATATAAAGATATAAAGATAGAGCACCATATGCTAGTCTAGAGATACCTTCAGCCTTGGTTATTAGGACTCTACCTTTTAAAGATAAGTCCCTCTGTAGCCATTGATTTAGTTTCTTCTGGGTTTTTTTAATAAGAGGGTTCAAATTTAGTAAGCCTCTAGACTTCTGATCCTTTGTAATGGTTATGCCTAAATATGTAAGTTCTTCTTTTACTGGAATACCATAATATGAAGGTGTCACACAATCTTTGACAGCTATGAGTTCACGTTTATTAATGTTAAGATATAGACCAGACACTTTGGAAAAGGATTGTATCACATTGATCGATATGTGAATTTGGTTAGCGTCTTTCAGAAAAAGTGTAGTGTCGTCAGCCAGCTGGCTTATAATAATTTCTTTACCAGCTATGGAAATACCTTGTACAGGACTATTATTTAAAGGATTTGCAAGAAGTTGGGTGATTAATAAAAACAGGTACGGAGAGATAGGACAACCTTGCCTAATTCCTCTCTTTAACTCAAATCTAGGTGAGGTGCCATATTTCAATTTGATAGAGCTGTTACCATTTGCATAGAGAGTCTTAATAGCCTTACAGAAAAAATCCCCAAAGCCAAGTCTCGTTTGTGACACATTCATGCGTTCCAATTTTGTCTTAATTGTCTGTAGGTTCTAAATTGCTTATGAGCTTGGCTTCCCTTCAGAAAGTAGCTAATTCTTGTACTTTACAGCTGTATTTTCCTACAGTTACTAATAATACTAGCAACAAAACAGATTTCATTCCTTAAAATGATTTTGCCAGATGGAAGAAAATAATAAGGTAGGCCTAAACTGTAATAAGATATACCTTAAAGACTGCTTGTGTTTAATCCTGAATCCAGTTGCCCCTCTTGTACTGGGATAAAATAATAGGGAACCCATGAACCTTATGGAGGAGTACATGTGTTTTGTAGACACACCTGGGTTCTAAACTGGCTGAGGTAAACATTTTAGGAAAGCCTGGGTTTTTAAATCCCGGTGAAAGCAGATATGACAAAGTTTATCAATGTCATGTTGCCCTTCTATTTAGATGAAACTAGCAAAAATTATAATTTTTCTTCTCTTAATCCACATTTTCTAGCAAAAAAACATGTTCATGCTTTAGGGCTGGTGGGCTGCATACATATTGGTAAAATATAAAGTGTGTGTGTGGGGGGGAAGGGGCCTGGTGGATATAATGGGGTATAGGCCTAACTGCTGTTTTGAGGGTGAAATTTCAACCACAGGATGATGTTATCATTGTAAACTAAATTCAGCATAGCCAAACCTTGTATAAAATAGGTTGAATTTGTACCTTTGAAACCATGTCAGATTTTCAACATTATATACACTTTCAGAAAAAAACAATAGGCAGCACCTCAGCCCGGGATCGAACCCCATCCAGGGTTTTAATTACACCCAGCCCTGCTTACCTTTAATATGTCACTGACTACTACCAATATGCTATTGTGAGAATTATTATTGAGAGATCTCTTAATAACAAAATATATTCAGTGTTAATATCAAAGTCATTCTAAGGGGTAGGTTTGACAAAGCAAATGAGTGAGTGAGTCTTTGACATGAAGACAGTGGTTAGATTCTGCCATTGGGACTGCTCTGATGTTTCCATTCTCTCCTGGTTATGACCATAGAGCCTTGTCCCAGTCTCTAGACCTGCCTGTCTGTGTGATGGATGACCACCTGACCTCTGAAGCTGTCAATGAGATGGTAAGTTGACCTTGTCATTTCATTTTACAACATGAATCCAATAAAATGTTATAGTGATGCTATCATTGGCAATGTTGACGTACCACAACCATCTCTGTTGTGTTTCAGTTGTTTAAATTTGTCCAACGTTGCCAATGCTCCTCCACTCTTTAACAGTTAATAGTTATTTCAGTATGATATTTGTTGTATATTAAGTTTGATTATTTGCAATATAATTACATTTCTACCAGGAGCAGAGCAACCTCACTGATGGAAACCACAGAAGATCTGACACTTATGGACTTCCTTCAAAACCTAACTGAGAAGTATGTTCTGTTTTCTTTGGTACTATCACACCTTCAAGGAAATAGGATCAAATTAGAAACTGATCAATCGGAGAAAAATGTTCAGTGCTAGAAATGTTGTCACATTGCAATTTTGCCAAAACAACTGACACAAAGCAAGTATAACTTCACGATCAGGCAAATAATTAAATAAAAACAATTCTGCCACGCATCCTGATATGACAACATTTATAACAATATTGTTTTCAGGCAATGGAGGGGGATTCGTGAGGGCATGTTTGACCCGGTAAGATCATGTTACTGACAATTTAATTAGATTACCATGAAAACTCTGCCTAATGTTTAACCTTGTTCATAAGCTTTTGAAAGACGCACTATGCAACATTTTAAAACACTTCTTCTGTTTCTGGAATACAGCTGACAAAACAACAGCTTGCCGGCTTGTGTCTGAGGATTGTCCAGTTTTTATCGGACAAGCTGATGCAGATCATCATCCCAGGTCTTTACGAACTACTGGGCATCCAAGATGCTGCCTCCTCTCCATTGTCACAGAGATCTCTCACAGCGTCACTCACCAGTCTGTTAGACGATAAGACTAACACCAAGTCCCGCGTGAGATTTACTGAGGCTGGTGTACCTAAGAGGCCAGGCAGTCGAAAGTCTTACAATAGCTTTTGCATCCCGACTCCCTACCCTTCCTCCAACTGTATGGATCAGGAAGAGGAAGAAGAGCAGGAATCACAACAACTTAAGTTCAAGGAGATTTACCTGACTAAGGAGATGGGCAGTCTGGGCAGTGGAAGCTACTGCCCAAAACCATTGCCCAAGCCAGCCATGAGGTATGTCTGTAACCATTCTTCAATACTGCCTTTTATTTATGATTATCCTTAAACAGTATTTGATGTTTATAGCAATTTCAACATTTAATCCTAGTAAAATTTCCCTGTTTTAGGTCATTTAGGATCACCACTTTATTTTAAGAATGTGAAATGTCAGAATAATAGAAGAATGAATAATTTATTTCAGCTTTTATTTCTTTCTTCACATTCCCAGTGGGTCAGAAGTTTACATACACTCAAATAGTATTTGGTAGCATTGCCTTTAAATTGTTTAACTTGGGTCAAATGTTTTGGGTAGCCTTCCACAAGCTTCCCACAATAAGTTGGGAGAATTTTGTCCCATTCCTCCTGACAGAGCTGGTATGACTGAGTCAGGTTTGTAGGCCTCCTTGCTCGCACAAGCTTTTTCAGTTCTGCCCACAAATGTTCTATAGGAATGAGGTCAGGGCTTTGTGATGGCCACTCCAATACCTTGACTTTGTTGTTCTTAAGTCATTTTGCCACAACTTTGGAAGTATGCTTGGGGTCATGTCCATTTGGAAGACCCATTTGCGACCAAGCTTTAACTAAAGTCTTGAGATGTTGCTTCAATATATCCACATAATTGTCCATCCTCATGATGCTATCTATTTTGTGAAGTGCACTAGACCCCTCCTGCAGCAAAGCACCCCCACAACATGATTCTGCTACCCCCGTGCTTCACGGTTGGGATGGTGTTCTTTGGCTTGCAAGCCTCACCCTTTTTCCTCCAAACATAATGATGGTCATTAGGCCCAAACAGTTCTATTTTTGTTTCATCAGACCAGAGGACATTTCTCCAAAAGTACGATCTTTGTCTCCATGTGCAGTTGCAAACCGTAGTCTGGGTTTTTTAATGGCGGCTTCCGGAGCAGTGGCTTCTTCCCTGCTGAGCAGCCTTTCAGGTTATGTCGATATAGGACTCGTTTTACTGTGGATATAGATACTTTTGTACCCGTTTCCTCCAGCATCTTCACACGGTCCTTTGCTGTTGTTCTGGGATTGATTTGCACTTTTCGCACCCAAGTGCGTTCATCTCTAGGAGACAGAACGCGTCTCCTTCCTGAGTGGTATGACGGCTGCGTGGTCTCATGGTGTTTATACTTGCGTACTATTGTTTGTACAGATGAACGTGGTACCTTCAGCCATTTGGAAATTGCTCCCAAGGATGAACCAATTATTTTTCTGAGGTCTTGGCTGATTTCTTTTGATTTTCTCATGATGTCAAGCGAAGAGGCACTGAGTTTGAAGGTTGGCCTTGAAATACATCCAGACTCAAATGATGTCAATAACCGACTTGCCAAAACTAGAGTTTGTTAACAAGGAATTTGTGGAGTGGTTGAAAAACGACTTTTAATGACTCCAACCTAAGTGTATGTAAACTTCTGACTTCAACTGTACAAGCCAGTTTCAATACAAATTACTTATACAAAAAAAGTACTCTAATTTATCATATTATTTGACTTTAAAACAGAATAATTTAGTCTTTTTTTTTCTCTTCTCCAAACCGGCAGAAGCTTTTCTCTTTTATCTTTCTGTAATGAAAAGAACTATAGAAGTTGAATAAATTATTATTTTTTATCATTAGATGTGGTTGACACACCTCCACCACACTAAGCTGTTTTCCCAGAGCAAAAGCAACGATTCCCCCACTATTTTCAATGGTGCAGATGTGTTTGACACACCTCCACCAGAGCAACGTTCCTCACAGCATTACATATTATTTGTTTGACTGTGATGATTTCTGTTGTTTTTTTTCAAGGCCTCTAACCACTCTGTCTGATGTGCAGAAGAAGACAACCAACTCTGACTCGCTACAAGTCCTCTTAGGTGTCTCAGAGGACACCCTCGTCACCTGTGTGCAGGACAGCCTGCAAGGTTCTCTCTCCAAACTTGCATGCATGTCCAATTCTCCATCTGGAAGTGCAGGCTCTCTGAAGATGACCCCTGCTGTAATGGCAGAAGTGATTAAAGATGTCAAGACGGCCGTATCAGTGGTCGTTAATAGTGCCTCCGCTAGCCAAACCTCTCAAGTGACACCGGTAAGGGGAGACTCACAGACCAAGGTGACTGAGAGCATGGTGAGAGAGCTGGCTGCTAAACTTGAAAAAGTTGACCAAGAGAGCAAGAGTCTAACAGGGCAAGTCATGACCACAATCTCTGACACAATGGTGGCTTTTGTTGATGAGAACGAACAGAATTTGCTGAAAGATCTGAAGGACAAGATCACGTTTTTGGCATCGCATGTTGGCTTCATTGATGATCTTGATGCCCTGATAAGGAAATACGAGAGCAGCTACAATATTGGTGAATCTGGTTCCTCCTGCACGCTCACATCTAAGAGCATCCAAAAACTCTCCAGCCGGGAGTTTCAAACATCAGCAATACAAGCAGTGAGTGGAGTTCTTGCCAAAAAAGTCAGTAGTTTGAGCTTTCCTAGTTCAGTCATTCAGTCTGAGTTAACAGGTGCTGTATCAGGTCAAACATTGTCTGGCATTGTAAAGACAGAGTCAATTCACCCAGTGGGCTCAGCAGCGTCAGTAGTTGTTAAGACTTTCGTGTCAGATATGAACTCCTTGGTATAATCTGAAGAGAGTCCCCAACAGAAGAGTGCCTGGTCTGCTGCTGTTCACATTTACCACAGCATCCAAAACAACTTGAAAGATTATTTCGGCAAGCTTCAGCGATGTGCCTCAAAGAGCATTGTCACATCTGATGACAACATCACAAATGCTGAGTTTAAGGAGACAGTTCCACTTCCTTGCATAGACATGAAATATAGGCCCAGTAAGAGTGAGCCTCAGTTGCCAGAGTCCACTGGTGAAGTCACTTTACAAAGAGGCCTAAGTGAGTGCTCAAAACTTCTTTGGGCACAAACTGAGTCAGAAGAAAGCAAGCTCCTTCTGACAACTTGCACCAAAGAAGTCATCTCAGAGCTTCTGGTCTTGTACAACACTGAGATGTCAAAGGAGGACCCCCTGTACACTGTTGGAGAAAAAGGATCAGGCTTCTCTATTGAGAGAGAGAAATGTGTAGAGGGTGTTCTGGCTCAGCTTGGGGATATTGCCCATTCCAGGGCCTCATCACCAATAGTATGTGAGTTCCCCTGTCAAATTGAGGACAGCAGAAGTAAGGCCACAGCTTCTTTGACCAGTCTGTTAGATTGTATTAGACAACTCTCAAGTGAGGAATTTAAGAGAAATGCCACTCAAGCAGTGAGTGAGTTCCTAGTTAAAAAGTCCACCAGTAGCTTAACTAGTGCACAGCCTGCTTATTCTGTAGCATCCAGGTCTTGTTCCATTCAAAACCAGTACACATGGTCAAAGGATATTTGTGCGGATTCTGCTGCCTTTGGCATCATTGAAACATTTGTGGAAGACCTGCAGAGCTTGGCGCAACCTGCAGAAGTAGAGGAAAGAGAACCTGACCTCCAGGAAAATGCACAAAAGCTACAGAGCAGGATCTGGTCTGCTACCACTAGTTTATATAACAATATTAAGAAGACATTAAAGGACTTCATCATTCACCAGCGGAGGTCAGACATGCTGAGCAGAATGTCTAGTCATATACCCACAGAGGACTCTGGACATCTTGGGACTAAGGAGTACCTTGGTTTGGCAAGCCAGGACTTGAGGCAAGCTAGTAAGAGTGTGCCTCACTTGCACAGTTTGAACCTTGAAGTGGCTCTACACAGGGGTGTCAGCGAGAGTTCAAAACTTCTCTGGACTGAAACAGACGAGGCTCTACTGACCAATAGTACCAAAGAGGTCATTTCAACAATCTTGACCTCATGCGAGGATCAGGCATCAAATGCACCTTGCTTCTCCACAGTAGGAAAGAAAATATCTGATATGTCCCTTGAGGTCAACATGTTGGTAGGTGGTGTTCTGTCTCAGCTGAAGGACATCTCCTTGTCAAGGTCCCCAACACCATGTGAAGACATGTTTGAACGTCTCCAAGGTTCTACTGAGCGAACCTCTCCAGTAAGTCTAGATTGCAGCGCGGCTGCCTCCAAAGGCATTGCATCTTCCCACAGTCTTTCAACAAAGAGCCTCCAAAAACTCTCTAGTCATGAGTTCCAAACCAAAGCTGAGAAAGGAGTGAGTGAGGTCCTCTCTAGATCATTTAACATTGTGGAGGAAGGCACAACAGATAAGTACCTCCAGTCTGTATCTACATCCACCACATCTACTGATATTATACAAACCATGGTGAAAGACCAGCAGGAGCTCACCCAGACCACCCAATCATCTGACATGGTATCTGGAACCTCCCTGCTCACCACTGGACAGGTTTCTGAGAAAAGAATCTGGTCTGTTGCTCGTAACATCTACTACAGTCTGCAAAGTAAGATTACAGAGTTTCTCAGAAAAGATCTTCAAAGATCAGACACAACACTTGGTTCAATCCAAATCTTTACATATCAAAGCAGTCCTGCATCACAAAGAGCAAGTCTCGGCCATCTTGAGGTCAACCAGAGCAGTGTTACACCTGGTGTAAACGATGCCTGTGTGGACATTCCGCACAAATTACTACCTAAAACCACTGAGCTCTCAGGATCCATGCTGGAGGATATTGGCACGATCCGTTGTAGGAGTGCTGACAGCCAAAATACAAGAAATACCTCTTCTTCACGCTCTTCCATCTCTCTAACACCTACTTCAAAATTAAGGCAGTCGAAATGGCACTTTGCTTTACCCGGGACTCCCATCCCCACTGAGTTTCCTGCTCAGATTGACTTTCCCATTGTTAGAAACACAATCATTGAGGACTTCTTTCACACAGAGGACTTACTTCCTGTAACCTTTGTGGACAAAGTCAGGCAAGCTGCTGGGGTGGTAGTGGACATTATGGTGGAAAGTGTTGAGAACACACAGGAAAATGGACAGGGTGCTTCACATCTTGACGACCTCCGATCTGCTGTTAGGAAATTGAGAAAAATCATTTCCACTTGGACCATCCACATTTTCAGTCATGAATTGGTGGATAAAGTGATAGCCCTTCAGGACAGCCACAGCACTCCACAGGTCTTAACATTGGAAGCAGCCAAAAGTGCTTCAGACTCCATTCTTTCAAGGCTGAAATGGGGAAAGGAACAATGTGTCATATCCAAGGAGCTCTCCTCTCAGCTTCTCCAGATATTTGCTGAAGAGACAGTGAAGTGCTTCCTGAGACAGTGGTCAGATGAGTATGAAAACATAAACTTTGATGTTTCAGTCCAGAACGATCCAAAGACTTCTACTTGCATGGTCATTCTTCAAATGATCACCAAAGCCACTGCTAAATGTTATTTTGAGTCCGCTACCAGCGTGGCCACCAGTGACATTGTAGAAGGCGTGTTTGATTTGGAAAGGGATACCATCAGCAGTACTGGAGAGCAGGTCCTCACCTTCAATACAAAGGTATAGTACACATACATCTTTCATGAATAACACTGCTGTTGACCTTTTATGAGATATATGATTCTTTGTGTCATGGCATTGCACTGCTTCTTTGCAGTTGATATGCTGTACTTTAAGATATCGAAAAATGTTCAGTTTGTTTTAATGTGCCTTTTCCCACCAACCAGGGTTCCAAGAAAGTTAGTAAGAACCTCTGTCCTCAAGAGTCTCTAGAGTACCAGCCTCAGAACATTTCCCCTACTGTGTACTTTACAGGTAAGCCCTGCTGCTGTTTAGGCTGCTGCTCAGTCAAGACTGAGACATTATCCCTTTACCATTCCACTAATTCATTTGGAAAGACATTGTACTCCTCTGAGTTGTTACCTATGACATACTGTACTGTGGGCTGGGTGGTAGCCTAGTGGGTTAAGAGGTTGGGCCAGTAACCGATATGTTGCTGGTTCAAAATCCCTGAGTTCACGAGGCAAAATCTGTCAATGTGCTCTTGAGCAAGGCACTTCATCCTAATTGCTCCTTGTAAGTCTCTCTGGATAAGAGTGTCTGATAAATGAGTAAAAATGTAAATTGATGGCATGCTGGATGGTCTTTCGTTGCAGAGACGATGACAACATCTCATGGCTCCTTTTCTCCAGAGGGAATTTATGATATCGCATCATCCTTCCCACTTGAAGAGAAGAGTCGCAAACCCTCCCTTTTCACCAGATTGTCTAGATCCATCACGAAAGGCTTTCTCAGCCCATTCAAATCTTCAAGAAAAACCAAATTATTTAAATAAATTCCTCATTATAACAACGAGAGCATTCATTTGTTCAGATGAGAATCTAATCGTATTGGTCACATACGCCGAAAACAACTGTGAGATGCTTTATTACGAGCCCATTCCCAACAATGCAGAGTTAAAAAGTAAGAATATATTTTCTAAATAGTAACACAATAACAAGGCTATATACAAGGAGTACCAGTACCGAGTCAATGTGCATGGGTGCGAGGTAGTTGAGGTAATACAGTATGTACATGTAGGTAAGGGTAAAAGTGACTAGGCAATCAGGATAGATAATAAACACAGTAGCAGCAGCTAGTGTGAAAGTCGGTCAGTGTCACAGTGAATGTGTGGGTAGAGTGTAGTGAGTGTGCATCGAGCCAATTCAAGAGAGTCAGTGGAAAACAATTAGAAAAATACATCAATAACAAAGGGGCAAATAGTGCAGGTGGCCATTTAATTAACGTTCTGCAGTCTGATGACTTGGGGGTAGAAGCCGTTCAGCAGTCTAATGGCTTGGGGGTAGAAGCTGTTCAGCAGTCTAATGGCTTGGGGGTAGAAGCTGTTCAGCAGTCTTATGGCTTGGGGGTAGAAGCTGTTCAGCAGTCTAATGGCTTTGGGGTAGAAGCTGTTCAGCAGTCTTATGGCTTGGGGGTAGAAGCTGTTCAGCAGTCTTATGGCTTGGGGGTAGAAGCTGTTCAGCAGTCTAATGGCTTTGGGGTAGAAGCTGTTCAGCAGTCTAATGACTTGGGGGTGGAAGCTGTTCAGCAGTCTAATGGCTTGGGGGTGGAAGCTGTTAAGGAGCCTTTTGTCCCAGACTTGGTGCTCTCGTATCGCTTGCCGTGTGGTAGCAGAGTGAACAGTCTATGACTTGGGTGGTTGGAGCCTTTTGACAATCATTTACATATCACTTATTTTATTTGTATTTGATGTCATATTGTAAACATATGTATCTGTTTTGCTGAAAATATGATTTTGAAAACAATGAATGTCTACAAGTGCTTCATAAAACAGTTATATTTATTTTTGTATTTTCAAAACACAGCAAATAGCCAATCAAGTATCAACATAAGTGAAATGAAAGACAGATTTAATTTTCAGTGAATAATTGTCTTGTCCAGTGAGCAACTCAATGACAGTGATTGGGAGTCCCATAGGATGCCGCATAATTGGCCCAGCGTCGTCCGGGTTTGGCCATCATTGTAAATAAGAATTTGTTCTTAACTGACTTGTCTAGTGAAATAAAGGTTAAATAAAAATAAACTATTTAAGCTGTCTGCTATGTTGCTGTGTAAATCCACACACTGCAGGGGAATGATGACACATGCTGTGCTAACACATCGTCACAGTAGTTGTCAGTTTTGTAACGTAAATAAAGAGTTTGTCAAATACTCTATGTGAAATACAGTATGTATTATTTTGACACTGCACAGACTCATATGAGCAATAATGATCCACATCTTAATAAAATAGTTTTAAGGCAGGGGGTTGGAGCCTCAATTAGACCCATGTCAAACACTTACAATCACATTCAGTATAATCACATACAGCACAACCACATAGTCACATTCAGTACAACCACATAGTCACATTCAGTACTATCATTTTTTTGTTACTTGAGAATAGGAATGACTGAGAATCCACTGCCTGCCGTTGTAAACTTTCTGCACACAAATCAAACACAGTACTGACTATCTATAAGCCTCATCCAAAGGAACAAAATTCTAAGTCGTCCGCATTGTTTCAGGCATCATCCGTTCCAAAGTCTCATCTTGTTCACTGTAAAAAAAAAAATAAGAGTTCCTTTTTGGACAATTCCAGGTTGTCCCTCCTTGTTTCAGTATGTTTAATCTGCCTAATGACCAGGATCCTGGTGTCTACCCAATGTGCTGAGCACTCCTCCTGGACAGAGTCCGCGCTACATTCAGCTGCTGCAACCATGGTCTCTGTGTGAAGGCACTGTTAGAGAGTCAATCAACCAGAACAAGGTTAGGAGACCAAATCTGTGTCCTAGCATTGTGAAATACTGTATATGTAATGGCCTCAATACATTAATGAAGCGCCCTTACATTCTATCCTCTCCCCATACTGAAACAACTTGTTAGGGTGAACCAATAAGACTGACACTATATACCTTCTAAGCATGATAGTTGGCTCATGATTTGTTTCAGGACTTGTTAGGGTAAACCTATAACAGCTTCTAACCCCAAGTCATAAGACAGCTGAACAATTAATCAAATGGCCACCGGACAAGTTCAACTGTTTTATTATTTGTTACTTTAGTTTATTGGGTAAATATTCTCTTAACTCTTCTTGAACTGCACTGTTTGTTAAGGGCTTGTAAGTAAAGTATTTCACGGAAAGATCTACACTTGTATTCAGCGCATGTGACAAATAAAGTTTGAGTTGATTTGATTTGACTATGTACCTTCTAAGCATGATGGTTGGCTCATGATTTGTTTGTACTGAAATCTATTCAGGGAGGATAAGGGTATATCATAGGCAGTGATGTAGTGGTAAAACCATTGACTGGTAAATGCTGATTGCCGTTCAGGATTAAAGAAGTAACGCTCCCTCTACTTTCAATGCATCTTCCACAAAAGGTGGGTAAATGCTTGAACAAAATAAAATAAAAAGTGTGTAAACAGCTTTTACATGTGTTCCCCCCCCACCACCACTGATTATAGGAGGCTTCTTCTGACAGTATTCACACCTTTCATAAGAAACCTCCAGAGAAATATTCATATTCACCGTAGCTGTCATTTAAACTTGGACTAACCTGGCCAAGGCCAAACAGTATATGGCGTTTTCTCTGGGTGTGCGGTCGCAGTGGAGAGAAAAGGCCTCCAGTGAGGTGGTGAGGATCTGGGCGGAGTTTGGCGAGGCAAACACAGGTCTGAGATTGGTGTCTCTGGAAATGGGCGGGAGCGGGACTCTGCTCCTCCATTGGTTGCTGTTCTGATCCCCACTCTCATCCTCCTCACATCCCTTCCCATCCCCTCTTCTTCTCTCTTTCATCCCTCGTGGCCACAGGGTGTAGCTTCGGTAGTTGAAGAGGTTTATCCTGGGATGCCAGGGCGCAGAGCGGGCAGGTTACATGAGATGGGCAGTTGATGGGGGTCAAACTTTGAGAGGCTGTGGACATCACCCTGATACCCGCCTTGGCCTCACTCCTCCTGGGCTTGGAGGACATCTTGGGGAGGGTGAAGCCGTCCACCAGGACCGTGTCGCCCACCCTGGTCATGAACGGAGCCCTGTTGAGGCCCATGCAGTGCCTGGATGCTGCCCTCCTCTGCCCCAGCCTCACCCAGCCCTTTATCTGGAGGTATGTCCGCATGGGCAGGGCCATACCTGGGAGGACCACCACAGAGCACAGCTTGGTGGCCAGGTGACTCACACACTCCCTGTGGCCGTACTGAAGGGCGATCCTCAGGGGGTCGCGACCCTGGGGATCCCGACAGGCAAGGGTCAGAACGCTGCTGGCGATAAAGAGTTTGAGGATGGTGAGCTGGCCGCGCTCGATGAAGGCGACAGCGGGACACTTGGCGACGTCGGGGTGGGCCGTCTGGTGGCACCACTCACGGTAAGGGTGAACCCCCGCCGGCTCAATGACACGCAGAGACATGTAGAGTGCCACCCGGAGCTGGAACCTGGAATAATACAGAATCAATGTATTTATAACACGTTTCAAGTTTTTTTTGTCAAGTTCACAAGATACAGTGGGTTATAAAACAGTACAGTAAAATGCTTACTTGCAAGCTCTTTCCCACAATGCAGTATTAAATATCAGGGTAAGAGAAAAAACGTATGAAGGAAAAAAACACGAGAATATAAGCTATATACAGGGTCAGTACTATCATTGTAAGCTATATACAGGGTCAGTACTATCATTGTAAGCTATATACAGGGTCAGTACCATCATTGTAAGCTATATACAGGGTCAGTACTATCATTGTAAGCTATATACAGGGTCAGTACTATCATTGTAAGCTATATACAGGGTCAGTACTATCATTGTAAGCTATATACAGGGTCAGTACTATCATTGTAAGCTATATACAGGGTCAGTACTATCATTGTAAGCTATATACAGGGTCAGTACTATCATTGTAAGCTATATACAGGGTCAGTACCATTATTGTAAGCTATATACAGGGTCAGTACTATCATTGTAAGCTATATACAGGGTCAGTACCATCATTGTAAGCTATATACAGGGTCAGTACCATCATTGTAAGCTATATACAGGGTCAGTACTATCATTGTAAGCTATATACAGGGTCAGTACTATCATTGTAAGCTATATACAGGGTCAGTACCATCATTGTAAGCTATATACAGGGTCAGTACTATCATTGTAAGCTATATACAGGGTCAGTACCATCATTGAAAGCTATATACAGGGTCAGTACTATCATTGTAAGCTATATACAGGGTCAGTACCATCATTGTAAGCTATATACTGGGTCAGTACTATCATTGTAATCTATATACAGGGTCAGTACTATCATTGTAAGCTATATACAGGGTCAGTACCATTATTGTAAGCTATATACAGGGTCAGTACTATCATTGTAAGATATATACAGGGTCAGTACTATCATTGTAAGCTATATACAGGGTCAGTACTATCATTGTAAGCTATATACAGGGTCAGTACCATTATTGTAAGCTATATACAGGGTCAGTACTATCATTGTAAGCTATATACAGGGTCAGTACCATCATTGTAAGCTATATACAGGGTCAGTACCATCATTGTAAGCTATATACAGGGTCAGTACTATCATTGTAAGCTATATACAGGGTCAGTACTATCATTGTAAGCTATATACAGGGTCAGTACCATCATTGTAAGCTATATACAGGGTCAGTACTATCATTGTAAGCTATATACAGGGTCAGTACTATCATTGTAAGCTATATACAGGGTCAGTACCATCATTGTAAGCTATATACAGGGTCAGTACTATCATTGTAAGCTATATACAGGGTCAGTACCATCATTGAAAGCTATATACAGGGTCAGTACTATCATTGTAAGCTATATACAGGGTCAGTACCATCATTGTAAGCTATATACTGGGTCAGTACTATCATTGTAATCTATATACAGGGTCAGTACTATCATTGTAAGCTATATCCAGGGTCAGTACAATTATTGTAAGCTATATACAGGGTCAGTACTATCATTGTAAGATATATACAGGGTCAGTACTATCATTGTAAGCTATATACAGGGTCAGTACTATCATTGTAAGCTATATACAGGGTCAGTACCATTATTGTAAGCTATATACAGGGTCAGTACTATCATTGTAAGCTATATACAGGGTCAGTACCATCATTGTAAGCTATATACAGGGTCAGTACCATCATTGTAAGCTATATACAGGGTCAGTACTATCATTGTAAGCTATATACAGGGTCAGTACTATCATTGTAAGCTATATACAGGGTCAGTACCATCATTGTAAGCTATATACAGGGTCAGTACTATCATTGTAAGCTATATACAGGGTCAGTACTATCATTGTAAGCTATATACAGGGTCAGTACCATCATTGAAAGCTATATACAGGGTCAGTACTATCATTGTAAGCTATATACAGGGTCAGTACCATCATTGAAAGCTAAATAAAGGTTCAGTACCATCACTGTTGATAGTAAGTCTATCATACAGTTCAGTGTGTAGATGTGTATTCTGACATCACAGGTCTCTCCCGAGACAGGTGTCGTTGGACGGTCAGTCTGTGTCACAGGAAGCAGCCTCTGAGGAACTCCGCCCACCCATCCCAGGTGTCCAACCGTAGAGTAGCCCCTGGGAGACAGAGACACATGCAGGTTGTCCTCCTGGTTGCCATGAACCAAGAATGTGTTCCATACAGTCCATTTGTCTCTGTGTTACATCCATAAGGTGTTGAGCCAGAGGACCATTGATCTACTGCACAAGGAAGGCCATACCCAGGTCAATGGCGTAGTCGTGCAGCCGGTTGCAGTCGTAGAGTTGCAGGCCGGTGGGAGAGCTCAGTCTGAAGGAGCTGACGGGAAACCCACACTGCTGGGACACCAGGGTCATGAGCCTGGCCACAGACGTACTCAGGAGAAACACAGTGCCCAAGACTGAGAGGGTCTCCCCCGTCACGGCACTGAACACACGCACCACCGGCTCCCGCTGAAGTATAAGACCATGGACATACAGTAAATTCACTTGTTTTACATAAATACCTATGTTGTGTTTATACACCGAGTAAACAAAACATTATGAACACCTGTTCTTTCCATGACAAAGACTGACCAGGTGAATCCAGGTGAAAGCTATGATTCCTTAATGATGTCACTTGTTAAATCCACTTCCGTGTAGATGAAGGGGAGTGGACAGGTTAAAGAATTGATGGCAAAAGGCAAAATATTTAAGTGCCTTTGAACGGGGTAGTAGGTGCCAGGTGTACCGGTTTGTGTCAAGAACTGTAATGCTGCTGGGGATTTTCACACTCAACAGTTTCCTGTGTGTATCATGAATGGTCCACCACCCAAAGAACATCCAGCCAACTTGGCACAACTGTTGGAAGCATTGGAGTCAACATGGGCCAGCATCCCTGGGGAACGCTTTCAAACACCTTGTAGAGTCCATGCCCCAACGAATTGAGGCTGTTCTGATGGCAAAAGGCGGGGTGCAACTCAATATTAGGAAGGTGTTTCTAATGTTTGGTACACTCAGTATATATAAGTTAGGAATCATATAATTACAGGGGTAAGATGAAGTGGCTCCTTTGCACTGATCTTAGGTCTGGTTTGTGTTTTTACTGCTAATGGTAAAGGTTAGGATTTGGTGAGAGTAAACTGATCCTAGATCTGTGCCCAAGGGCAATTTCTATCCAGAGACAAATCAAAGGTCCATGCTATTTAAATTTATAATATACCACCATCTCGTGGCTCAAACTTGTAACAACATTTTCTAATTCATGTGCTGTGCTGAGTTTTGTTCTATCACATTGAACACTAATCTGGGTGCAGATTAAATTTAACACTAATCTGGGTGCAGATTAAATTGAACACTAATCTGGGTGAAAATTAAATTGAAGACTAATCTGGGTGCAGATTAAATTGTTAACAGAAATATTATGAATATGTATTTCAATGAACCCAAAGGACCTCTTCTTCTCTTACTATACGGCCTGCTGTGCTCTACTGTACTCTGCTGTACTCTGCTGTACTCTACTGTACTCTGCTGTACTCTGCTGTACTCTACTGTACTCTGCTGTACTCTACTGTACTCTGCTGTACTCTACTGTACTCTGCTGTACTCTGCTGTACTCTACTGTACTCTGCTGTGCTCTGTCTGCTGTACTCTGCTGTACTCTGCTGTGCTCTACTGTACTCTACTGTACTCTACTGTACTCTGTCTGCTGCACTCTGCTGTGCTCTACTGTACTCTGCTGTACTCTGTCTGTTGTACTCTGCTGTACTCTGCTGTGCTCTACTGTACTCTACTGTACTCTACTGTACTCTACTGTACTCTGTCTGCTGTACTCTGCTGTGCTCTACTGTACTCTGCTGTACTCTGTCTGTTGTACTCTGTTGTACTCTGCTGTACTCTGCTGTACTCTACTGTACTCTGCTGTGCTCTGTCTGCTGTACTCTGCTGTGCTCTACTGTACTCTACTGTACTCTGCTGTGCTCTACTGTACTCTACTGTGCTCTACTGTACTCTACTGTACTCTACTGTGCTCTACTGTACTCTACTGTACTCTACTGTACTCTGTCTGCTGTACTTTACTGTAGTCTGCTGTGCTCTACTGTACTCTACTGTACTCTGCTGTGCTCTACTGTACTCTACTGTACTCTGCTGTGCTCTACTGTACTCTACTGTACTCTACTG
>NW_027258274.1:72500-88055 GCF_045791955.1 Oncorhynchus clarkii lewisi | reverse complement strand
GTTTTGGCAGTATTATGTCATGTTTTCACCCAAGAACATGGGTGAAGTGCCATATAAGAGTAAAGCATGAACCGGGTATTTATTTCTCCTTGCTTTAATCCAAACCATCCCATCATTATGGGTTTGATACAATTTCAAAGTATGTACATTTTGAACTACTGTACTGCTGTCATTCTCTAATTTCAGGCATCAGGATAGAAGGGAAATACAATGGGAATCCCAGTCTGGTTAGGCAGCTACATCCATTTACAGCAGTAACATGATAAGGAAGAATAGAGCTGGAATAATGTTAATCAAAGCTTCAGCAGAGAGTTCATCTGTGATCAGGGAGCACATACTGTACAGTACACTGGTCAATGACAGCAGTGAATGCACCACAACAAACATTCTAGCTACTTTGATAAATGCAACCAGTGGTACTTGTTGTACTATGGATTCAGAATAAACGTGGACAGTATTATTGTTTATCCGTGTTATTGACAGGACAGGGGTGAAAACTTACCAAAGTCTATGAATTGTTTCATTGACAGCGGCGAGGGGGAGAACTTGGAAAACCGATCCACTAGTGCTTGTTTAGGTATGGAGCTGTTCCTTAGCAAAAATTGCGTGAACTTCATGGTTGCAACAAATTCAAATTGAAGTCCCGAGACAGTCGGATTGTTGTGTCAGGCCAGGGTGCCCTTTCTTGTCATCAGCAGCCAGCTCCAGTCTCGCAGACGTTGAAGAAGCTTGCTAACGTTAGCTAGTTGACCAATGCTAGCCACCAAGGGCAATTAAAGGCGTTAAATTGACATATTCAAAACCATTTACAATGAAACACAATACATTTCCCGAACAGTGCCCAATGTATTTTCATCTCATAAACGGTCAATAAACTACTTACAATATTTCAGAAATCACGAACGCTCCTCCCAAGACCGACCTCTATATTGTTAATGAAGTTTGGATTTGATTGGCATTGGCTTTGACCAATGAAAGAGCACTACGCTAGTTTTGGGGCGGGATTTTATCGGTTTTGATCTTAAATAATTGCCCCAACACATCTCAGAAATAAATAAGCATTTGCGAACAGAAAAAACATCAAATCCAATTTACGTATTAATTATGATATTATATACGGGTATATATAAAAAAAAAAGATAAAATAAATAAATCTAAATCTGATACCCCAGCAGTGTCGCCGTACACTTCTCTAAATGGCCTGTAGATGGCGACATTGTAACAGCTAAAGTTAATTCAAAGCGACACATTGCACTGATAGGTGGAATTTCCTCCTCTCTTCCTGAGGGATGCTGCATCATGCACATGTTTTATATTTTATTTAGGTCATCTGGCGCGAATATTCTTGATTTTAGCCAATGACAGTAATATCATCTGAACTGAAACGACCTCTTTTCACCATACATCCGAGGTTTGTTGGTTAAATATCATTAGAGGAGGATAAATAATGTGGTGATTTGCCGGGGGTGTAGCAGCCGTGATACAGCATCTTTCTTTGCAAGTGACACATCATCATCAGCATCCATAGTGAAAGAGAGATCAGGTATGACAAGTCTTTACGAGGAAATATAATGATTTATTGCATACATTTGTAGCCTGTGTATCATTTGTGCTCGTGTAATTGCTATTTTGCTGGGTGTTTCTCTGTATGGCTTTGGATCGTGGGAAGAAGAGGCGCATTGAAAAATGACGTAACGTTAATTGCTAATAATACCCAATTTATAATTACCTATACGTGGTGTGTTAAAGGGGAAAACGCCATTTTCTCCACTCCTAATGGGTACAGTAGTGGCATCTTCTGCATCTTATGCATTGCCAATTGCTACCAACTGCGTCTGTTCCTTTGAATTGTTTTGTGTGTATTTCAATAAAGTGTTTCTTTATTTTATCCTCCACTTTTGTTCATTACCTATTTTATTCGGCTGTATTCCCTCCTGTCTGTTTAGCCCAGCAGGATTCTCAATGATGCTATTTACATCACACAACTGTACTACAAAAAATACAGTTGGAAGTGTTTCAAATCCAAATCTGGCAGTTGTGGGAGAATAAACTTGATACAATGCCTTCCTTATGGTGTCATTGTCCTTTTACTACAATTCAATATTCAGATCTTGAATTGTTACCCAATTATCCAACCCTTGCCCTTGGTGATGCCTTCAAGTGAAGTATGATTATTTTGTATTGACCCTACATACATTGATAGGGAGATAGATGTAGGTAGTTGATGGACTTATTTATTCCCTGAATTGTTATGGAATATGGATCATGTTACAGGCCAAACAGGAAGGAACTTAATGACCCAGGGCCACACCCAGTAGCAGTTCTCTAGTGTTGAAGGTACATTGCATCCTTGTGTGACATTCCTTTTTTCCCAGCTCAATAGGAAACAATGGCAGACAAAAGTGACATAAAAGCCGAGCTAGAGCGCAAAAAGCAGCGCCTAGCTCAGATCAGGGAGGAGAAGAAGAGGAAGGAGGAGGAAAGGAAAAAGAAAGAGGTAAGATAGGAAAAAAGTGAGTAGACACACTGTCATGCTCATCCCTGTCTGTCCGACTTGACCTGAGCCATAGACCTCATGCTAATATCCTATTACAAAGCTAATATACTGTGTGTGTGTGTGTGTGTGTGTGTGTGTGTGTGTGTGTGTGTGTGTGTGTGTGTGTGTTAGCGCATTGGACTAGTAACTGAAAGGTTGCAAAATCAAATCCCCGAGCTGACAAGGTAAAAATCTGTCATTCTGCCCCTGAACAAGGCAGTTAACCCACTGTTCCTAGGCCGTCATTGAAAATATGAATTTATTCTTAACTGCCTTGCCTAGTTAAATAAAGGTAAAATAAAAATATACACCACCTGCTCTTTCCATGACAGACTGATGAAGGGGAGGAAGGGGAGGAGACAGGTTAAATAATGATTTTTAAGCCTTGAGACAATTATGACATGGATTGTGTATGTGTGCCATTCAGAGGGTGAATGGGTGAGACAATAGACTTAAGTGCCTTTGATAGGGGTATGGTAGTAGGTGCCAGGTGTTTGTGTCAAGAACTGCAATGCTGCTGGGTTTTTCACGCTCAACAGTTTCTCGTTTGTATCAAGAATGGTCCATCACCCAAAGGACATCCTGCCAACTTGACACAAATGTGGGAAGCATTGGAGTCAACATGGGCCAGCATCCCTGTGGAACGCTTTCGACACCTTGTAGAGTCTATGCCCTGACGAATCGAGGCTGTTCTGAGGGAAAAAAGGGTGTGTGTAACTCAATATTAGGAAGGTGTTCCTAATGTTTGGTATACTCAAGAGTATGTGTGTGTGTACAGACAGAGACGCAGCAGAAGGCTGAAGCTGCCCCAGTGGACTCCGACTTGGACCGGAAGCGCAGAGAGACTGAGGCCCTTCTACAGAGCATCGGCATCTCCCCAGAACCCCCACTAGGTACACAGACACACACACTGCACAACTCAAATTAGTTAGGGATGAGCTCCTCAAACAAAGCTACAGTTAGCGTTTCTGTGGGGTAGAAACCATAGAAATGAGAATGAATAGAAAGGGCATCTCCATTCAAGTCAATGATGGCATAATGGGTAGACTGGCAGCCATTTTGAGTGTACCCATGCCAGGAAGTAAAATCAAGATGTTTACCCTTCAATCTGTGCTGTGATTTGTTGTGTCAACTCAACTGAAATGACAAAAAATACATTCCATTTCATGAGCCACATTAGTTAGCATCATTTGAATGAACATTCTACATTACCATGGCAATCCAGCATCAGTTGATGCAGTATAACATTCCAAAAATGATTGGAAATGTTATACTGTGGAAATGATTGCGTCACAATACCAGGCAGCCATTTCGAGTGTATCCATGAATTTACGAGTCAATTACCAGCGTTAGAGCTTCCAAGTCCGTTCTATTCATTATTATTTCTATGGCAGAAACTGTCATCATATAAACTCAGCAAAAAGATAATTCATAATAATCCAAATAACTTCACAGATCTTCATAGTAAAGGATTTAAACACTGTTTCCCATGCTTGTTCAATGAACCATAAACAATGAATGAACATGAAAACTGTGGAACGGTCATTAAGACACTAACAGCTTACAGAGAGTAGGCAATTAAGGTCACAGTTATGAAAGGACACTTAGGACACTAAAGAGGCCTTTCTACTGACTCTGAAAAACACCAAAAGAAAGATGCCCAGGGTTCCTGCTCATCTGCGTGAACGTGCCTTAGGCATGTTGCAAGGAGGCATGAGGACTGAAGATGTGCCAGGGCAATAAATTGCAATGTCCGTACTGTGGGGGGTTTGTAGGCCTGTTGTAAGGCAGGTCCTCACTAGACATCACCGACAACAACGTCGCCTATGGGCACAAACCCACCGTCGCTGGACCAGACAGGACTGGCAAAAAGTGCTCTTCACTGACGAGTTGGGGCGGTATGTCACAGCATCATTGGACTGAGCTTGTTGTCATTGCAGGCAATCTCAACGCTGTGCGTTACAGGGAAGACATCCTCCTCCCTCATGTGGTACCCTTCCTGCAGGCTCATCCTGACATGACCCTCCAGCATGACAATGCCACCAGCCATACTGCTCGTTCTGTGCGTGATTTCCTGCAAGACAGGAATGTCAGTGTTCTTCCATAGCCAGATTAGAGCCCGGATCTAAATCCCATTGAGCACGTCTGGGACCTGTTGGATCGGAGGGTGAAGGCTAAGGCCATTCCCCCCAGAAATGTCTGGGAACTTGCAGGTGCCTTGGTGGAAGAATGGGATAACATCTCACAGCAAGAACTGGCAAATCTGTTGCAGTCCATGAGGAGTTGCAGTACTGCTGCAGTACTTAATGCAGCTGGTGGCCACGCCAGATACTGACGGTTACTTTTGATTTTGACCCCCCCTTTGTTCAGGAACACATTATTCCATTTCTGTTAGTCACATGTCTTTGGAACTTGTTCAGTTTATGTCTCAGTTGTTGAATCTTGTTATGTTCATACAAATATTTACACATGTTAAGTTTGCTGAAAATAAACACAGTTGACAGTGAGAGGACCATTATTTTTTTGCTGAGTTTATATGGTGAGCTGTAATGGAACAAACACACTACCGTTCAAAAGTTTGGGGTCACTTAGAAATGTCCTTGTTTTTGAAAGAAAAGCACATTTTTTGTCTATTAAAATAACATCAAATTGATCAGAAATACAGTATAGACATTGTGAATGTTGTAAATGACTATTGTAGCTGGAAACGGCAGATTTTTTTAATGGATTATCTACATAGGCGTACAGAGGCCCATTTATCAGCAACCATCACTCCTGTGTTCCAATGGCACGTTGTGTTAGCTAATCTAAGTTTATAATTTTAAAAGGCTAATTGATCATTAGAAAAACATTTTGCAATTATGTTATCACAGCTGAAAACTGTTTTTCGAATTAAAGAAGCAATAAAACTGGCCTTCTTTAGACTAGTTGAGAATCTGGAGCATCAGTGTTTGTGAGTTTGATTACAGGCTCAAAATGGCCAGAAACAAAGACCTTTCTTCTGAAACTCGTCCATCTATTCTTGTTCTGAGAAGTGAAGGCTATTCCATGCGGGAAATTGCCAAGAAACTGAATATCTCGTAAAACGCTGTGTACAACTCCCTTCACGAACAGTACAAACTGGCACTAACCAGAATAGAAAGAGGAGTGGGAGGCCTCGGTGCACAACTGAGCAAAGAGGGCAAGTACATTAGAGTGTCTAGTTTGAAAAACATACACCTCACAAGTCATCAGCTGGCAGCTTCGTTAAATAGTACCCGCAAAACACCATTCTCAACGTCAACAGTGAAGAGGCAAATCCGGGATACTGCCCTTCTAGGCAGAGTTGCAAAGAAAAAGCCATATCTCAGACTGGCCAATAAAAATAAAAGATGGGTAACGGAACACAGACACTGGACAGAGGAAGATTGGAAAAAAGTGTTATGGACAGTTTTAGGTGTTTGGATCACAAAGAAGAACATTCGTGAGATGCAGACATTTTTTTAAGATGCTGGGGGAGTGCTTGACACTATCTGTCAAGCATGGTGGAGGCATTGTGATGGTCTGGGGGTGTCACGTTTGTTATAAGGATCGGACCAAGGCGCAGCATTCTTTACCAAGGCGCGTACGTTCTTTATTTATTAAATGAATGGCGAACAAAAACAATAAAGAACAAACGAAACGTGAAGCTATACAAACGAGAGCTGACAGGCAACTACACATAGACAAGATCCCACAAACACCAAAGGGAAATGGCTACCTAAATATTATCCCCAATCAGAGACAACGATAAACAGCTGTCTCTGATTGGGAACCATATCAGGCCAACATAGAATACGAAAATCCTAGACAATACAAAACCCTAGACAATACAAAACTAGCGTACCCACCCTAGTCACACCCTGACCTAACCAAAATATAAAGAAAACAGAGATATCTCAGGTCAGGGCGTGACAGGGGTGCTTTGGTGGTGGTAAAGTGGGAGATTTGTACAGGGTAAAATGGATCTTGAAGAAGGAAGGCTATCACTCCATTTTGCAACGCCATGCCATACCCTGTGGACGGCACTTAATTGGAGCCAATTTCTTCCTTACAACAGGACAATGACCCAAAGCACAGCTCCAAACTATGCAATAACGATGTAGGGAAGAAGCAGTCAGCTAGTATTAGGTCTATAATGGAGTGGCCAGCACAGTCACCGGATCTCAACCCTATTGAATTGCTATGGGAGCAGCTTGACCGTACTGTAGGTAAGAGGTGCCCATCATGCCAATCCAACTTGTGGGAGGTGCTTCAGGAAGCATGGGGTGAAATCTCTCCAGATTACCTCAACAAATTGACAACTAGAATGCCAAAGGTCTGCAAGGCTGTAATTGCTGTAAATGGAGGATTCTTTGATGAAAGCAAAGTTTGAAGGACACAATTATTGTTTCAATTAAAAATCATTATTTATAACCTTTGCCTTGCAAAAGTATTCATCCAGAAGAGCTGGGCTTTACGGAAGAGTGTCCAGAAAAAAAGCCATTGCTTAAAGAAAAAAAAAGCAAACACCTTTGGTGTTCACCTAAAGGCATGTGTGAGACTCCTCAAACATATGGAAGAAGGTACTCTGGTCAGATGAGACTAAAATTGAGCTTTTTGGCCATCAATGAAAATGCTATGTCTGGCGCAAACCCAACACCTCTCATCACCCCGAGAACACCATCCCCACAGTGAAGCATGGTGGTGGCAGCATCATGCTGTGGGGATGTTTTTCATTGGCAGGGACTTTGAAACTGGTCAGAATTGAAGGAATGATGGATGGTGCTAAATACAGGGGAATTCTTGAGGGAAACCTGTTTCAGTCTTCCAGAGATTTGAGACTGGGATGGAGTTTCACCTTCCAGCAGGACAATGACCCTAAGCATACTGGTAAAGCAACACTCAAGTGGTTTAAGGGGAAACATTTAAATGTCTTGGAATGGCCTAGTCAAAGCCCAGACCTCAATCCATTTGAGAATCTGTGGTATGACTTAAAGATTGCTTTACACTAGTGGAACCCATCCAACTTGAAGGAGCTGGAGCAGTTTTGCCTTGAAGAATGGGCAAAAATCCCAGTGGCTAGATGTGCCAAGCTTATAGCGACATACCACAAGAGACTTGCAGCTGTAATTGCTGCAAAAGGTGTCTCTACAATGTATTTGCTTTGGGGGGTGAATAGTTATGCACGCTCAAGTTTTCTGTTTTTTGTCTTATTTCTTGTTTGTTTCACAATAAAACATATTTTGCACATCTTCAAAGTGGTAGGCATGTTGTGTAAAACAAATGATACAAACCCCTCAAAAATCAATTTTAATTCCAGGTTGTAAGGCAACAAATAGGAAAAATGCCAAGGAGGTGAATACTTTCGCAAGCCACTGTAATTCCTATTCATTTTGCAACTCATTTCATGTATGTTTTCATGGAAACAAGGACATTTCTAAGTGACCCCAAACTTTTGAACACTAGTGTACGTTCTGTTCTTTTATCTACAGTATGTGTGCTTGCAGTATGTGTGCTTGCTACTGTTGCATGTAACAGGAGTGTGAATTTGCTGTTTTACTTTTACACATCTCAAATATCAAGTGTTTTTTGTGTGTTTGTTTTTTTTACACATGATCATTACTTGTTTCTCATTATTTGTTTCTCCAATCCAATTTTCTATTTCCTCACAATGTCTATTGCAAAATAAATTGAAATATTTTTGAATTCACATGTGAGAAAATCTTAAAATGTCATACCATTCATTTAATTTCTGTGACATTTCGCACTCAATCATGTTATGCACATTCTCTCAAATATTATTTCTAACAATTTCATACCTTTCCCATTTCATCTGAACTTTCCCATGTTTTTGGTTTAATGTATTTCCTCATCTGTGGTACTACATGTATCTTGAACCTAAATGGGTTCTTTGGCTGTCCCCATAAGATAATCCTTTGAATAACCTTTTTTGGTTCCAGGTAGAACTCTTTCCACAGAGGGTTCTACATGGAACCCAAAAGGGTTCTACCTGGAACCAAGAAGGGTTCTCCTTTGGGGACAGCCGAGTAACCTTTTGGAATCCTTCTCTCTAAGAGTGTAGTATTTTATGAGCCCTTTATCTATGCACAGGAGTTTCCTCAAAACAATGATATTGAGGTGGAGTTGTTGTATGCAAATAAATGTGAACATCCACATTTTCACATTGAAATGATGGGCTTAATAACAACAGTTGAAAACATACTGTATCTCACTACCAACATACTGTACGTTTAACAAGGTATTTGTCACTGTTCTCTAGTGGTACAATATTGTAACAACACCCTGATCGCAACATGACCTTGTGGTTGTTGTACAACAGTGGCTTTTGCAATGAAACCTTCCAATGACCAATGAAAGCCATGATTGCTTTGACTTGAATGGTAAATGAGGAATCCATTTGACTTTCTGTCCCCTTTGTGTTTTCATTTGATCATTCTTTTTTATCACTCATTTGCTTTCAACCATTTCACCCTGTTTTTTCTTTCGGCCACCCTCTGTCTCTGGCATTGCTTGGGTTGACCAGTCCATCCGCTGCAGCCTTTAATGTTGGATACGTGTTATTTTCATTATTTAGTCCCGAACCCCATGTCCCCATCCAAATCAGTGAGCCGACACAGCACCCCCAGTGAGACGGGAAGTCAGGACTCAGCCGACGGGGCCACAGCCGGCAGGTAGGCAGCCATTTTGTTTATATGACTGTTATTATAACATATGGTTGAGTTGGAGTTACTGACCCAGAGTAAGACCAGGGCAAGAGCAACTGGAATATTGCTGAGATGATAATATAATGAGTATGATGCTTATCATCCAATATATCAGGGATGTTCTCTGAAATATTATAATTGACTGTTTAGATTCAGTAGTAATACATTTGTAATGAAAAGCGCTATATCAAATCAATATATTATTATTACTGTAGTATTACTGTAGTATTACTATAGTATTCCTGTAGTATTCTAGTGGCCCTTTGGCTGTGTCCCCTGGCTTAAAGGAGTGCTACATGAAAAATGCATCATATGATGCATCAAGGCAAGTCTTTGCTCAACTAAAAGTGCTTTACCTTGACTGCTGACATGCACCATTTTGGGAGATTTTATTTGAACTAATGGTCAAACATTTGTTAGCGTAATATTCCTTTAATGAAATGGTGGTTGTAGTTAAGTGACAAAACACTATAAGCATACAGTTTATCTATGCTTCTAGCTCTCTCACATATCTCTCTTTGTCTCTTTGTATGGGATCTGCAGGTATAGGTAAGGACCAATGTCAGTGAGGGTTGTTGTTGGATGTTGTGTCTTGTAGCTGTGGGTTTTGATACACTCTGTGTACTGTCATTTATCTCATTCTATCATCACATAAGCACAACTCGCAAAATAACATTTAATCTCTAAACCGTGTGATGTGAATATCAATCACACTCAGATTTGATTTACCATATCAAAACTCTCCCAACTTACTTTAGTTTTAAGGTATTTTAAGCCCAAATCCTATTTTTTGGGGAAAGATAGTTCTTTAAATGGATGACTTTTCAG
Organism: Oncorhynchus clarkii lewisi; assembly: GCF_045791955.1. NCBI lineage: Eukaryota > Metazoa > Chordata > Actinopteri > Salmoniformes > Salmonidae > Oncorhynchus > Oncorhynchus clarkii. Next base: position 77,966 of record NW_027258274.1, on the reverse strand, counting down.
AGAGCATCCTTGGTGAGCCACAAAATGTCCTGTACATGCTAGAATGCTCTGTAGATATCAACTTGATGCACATAATTCAACTCTCACTTCTCTGAAGAGCATAGCCTCCAGGCTAACATAGCCTCTAGGCTATGTTCCCAGGCGTCATGCTGTGGCACTGCTGCAACCCATGTGTCATACATGCTTATGTGTCATCATACAGTAGCTGACGTTCATCTCATTCTCACACACCAAACCAGCACTGATGACTAAATGCGACTGTGTGTTATCTGTTAGATATCTGACACTGAGAAGGACCCCCAGAACCGCAATAGAGTACAATCCCCCTCAAGAATTGAACTCTATTGTCCCCATCAGGCATGATGTGTTGGTCATCGACGGTGTCCCATGTTGAGTGTGTTCATTTATGACTGTGTCCCCTCTCAGGTCAGGGTTGTCTGGCGTTAGTAAGCATCAGGCACAGGCTCAGAGCGACAGGTAAGCATTTTCTACTCAGAGCAAGGAATGCTCAAGCCCAAGTTTTTCGCCCACAGACAGGACACACAAACAGACAGACAGACAGACAGACACAGTGATACAGATAGACAGTGAATGTTATGGCAGGTGTGTTTCTGTCAGGCATAAAAAGCTACAAAGGGTTGTTCTTTCCCTCTTGGGTGACTGCTGCCTGACACCTGCTGTTTCCCTAAACCACTGGCTTGAAAGATTTCCACTCGCATGATTCAATAGAAGTCATTTCTCTGTGACAGATCTGACAAAACAGTCTTTTAGGGTGTCATCCCAGTTAAGACAGTCGGGTCGAGTGACGCGGTTGACGCTTTTCCGCGCTCTACTAGCATTGTGCATCTGTTAAAGTGGTAATGGGCATGTTCAACATTCCTGAAAGGTACCATTGAGAAGTGGTACGCCGGTCAAAAATGCTATAGCTACCCTGTCACAATTTGCACTTTGGGAGATGACTTTAGAGAAAGCTCCAGTTTGTTTATAAGCCACCCTGAATGATTGCCCCACAAACAAAAGCAAGCACAGCTTTATCACTAAGCATATACTGTATAAACAGAATATATTCTTAATACATGACATATGGGTGTTCTATATGTCATAGAACTGCTTTCATACAGTATACTGAATGTGATTGTGTACATGTATTGTGACTTGTGTATACTGTATGTGAAGATGCATACATTGTGTGCTGGTTCAATGTCCTGTATTGTTGGCACAAACTGGCATATATGAAATATGTAAAAACAACATATCTGTTTGTAAAGCTATATATATGAAATATGTAAAAACAACATATCTGTTTGTAAAGCTATATATATGAAATATGTAAATACAACATATCTGTTTGTAAAGCTATATATATGAAATATGTAAATACAACATATCTGTTTGTAAAGCTATATATATGAAATATGTAAATACAACATATCTGTTTGTAAAGCTATATATATATATGTATATGAAATATGTAAATACAACATATCTGTTTGTGAAGCTATATACAGTAACAGTCAAACGTTTGGACACACCTAGTCATTCAAGGGTTTTTCTTTATTTGTACCTTTACATTGTAGAATAATAGTGAAGATATCAAAACTATGAAATAACATGTAGTAACCAAAAAAGTGTTAAACAAGATTCTTCAAAGGAAACACCCTTTGCCTTGATGACAGCTTTGCACACTCTTGGCATTCTCTCAACCAGCTTCATTTGAAATGCTTTTCTGACAGTCTTGAAGAGTTACCATGTATGCTGAGCACTTGTTGGCTGCTTTTCCTTGGACTCTGCGGTCCAACTCATCCCAAACCATCTCAATTTGGTTGAGGTCGGGTGATTGTGGAGGCCAGGTCATCTGATGCCGCACTCAGCCTGGAGGTGTGTTTGGTCGTTGTCCTGTTGAAAAACAAATGATAGTCCCACTAAGCGCAAACCAGATGGTATGGCGTATCGCTGCATAATGCTGTGGTAGCCATGCCATTCTAAATAAATCTCAGACAGTGTCACCAGCAAAGCATCCCCCACACCATCACACCTCCTCCTCCATGCTTCACGGTGGGAACCACACATGCAGAGATCATCTGTTCACCTACTCGAGACACGGCGTATGGAACCAAAAATCTCACATTTGGACTCATCAGATCAAAGGACAGTTTTCCACCGGTCTAATGTCCATTGCTCGTGTTTCTTGGCCCAAGCAAGTCTCTTCTTCTTAGTGGTCTCCTTTAGTAGTGTTTTCTTTGCAGCAATTCGACCATGAAGAACTGATTCACACAGTCTCCTCTGAACAGTTCATGTTGAGATGTGTCTGTCACTTGAACTCTGTGGAGCATTTATTTGCGCTGCAATTTCTGAGGCTGGTAACTCTAATGAACTTATCCTCTGCAGCAGAGGTAACTCTGGGTCTTAATTTCCTGTGTCGGTCCTCATGAGAGCCAGTTTCATCATAGCGCTTGATGGTTTTTGCGACTGCACTTGAAGAAACTTTCAAAGTTCTTGAAATGTTCCGTATTGACCGACCTTCATGTCTTAAAGTAATGATGGACTGTCGTTTCTCTTTGCTTATTTGAGCTGTTCTTGCCATAATATGAACTTGGTCTGTTAACAAATAGGGCTATCTTCTGTATACCACCCTTACCTTGTCAAAACACAAGTGATTGGCTCAAATGCATTAAGAAGGTAAGAAATTCCACAAATTAACTTTTAACCTGGCACACCTGTTAATTGAAATGCATTCCAGGTGACTACCTCATGAAGCTGGTTGAGAGAATGCCAAGAGTGTGCAAAGCTGTCATCAAGACAAAGGGTGGCTATTTTGAAGAATCTTAAATATAAAATATATTTTGATTTGTTTAACACTTTTTTGGTTACTACTTGATTCCAAATGTGTTATTTCATAGTTGTTATGTCTTCACTATTATTCTACAATGTAGAACATAGTAAAGTAAAGAACAACCCTGGAATGAGTAGGTGTGTCCAAACTTCTGACTGGTAGTGAATATGAAAGACGGAAATACAACATATCTGCTTGTAAAGCTTCTGCACTGTTGCATTATGTTGCATTATGTTGCATTATGTTGCATTATGTTGCATTATGTTGCATTTTGCCCAACATAAGAGAGATCATTTTATATTTGTCCAACCATTTGGATTTTGAAGAACAGATAAATCATATTTATATTATTCTATACATAGTTATTAAACCATTTTCATATTACCATGACATTTTGTACAAATATTGTACATTGTCCCACCATAATTTCATATTCATCAAATAGATATTCTGATATTTGACCAAGAATCTATAACAGGGAGATAGATAGAATCATGTTAAAACCTAAACATTTTCCCCATTGAATTACCCAACTGTCATGTCCCCAATAAGTGATTATGTTTGTCCTGTATGTCTCAGTGCCCTTGCATGTGTATTTCTGTCTAATGTTATTCTGTTAGACATGTGTGTGCATGCGTGTGCATGTGTGTGCGAAGGTGTGGTTAGTTTCAATTCTGTTCCAATTCAGTCAATCAAGGAATCAATTTAAATTCCAAATCAAGAATGGAAAAATCCTAATTGAAAAGAGGATTTGGAATCTCAAGTAATCTCCTGATTCAACCGAATTGAATTGAACTGAAATGTACTCCAACCCAGCTCAGTATGTGTTTATCTGTGGGTTACTGCTGTGGCTCACCTAACCTGGCATGTGTTTTCCCTCCCTCTATTGCGCCCCCTGCTGCCCACCCGAGGACCCTGCAGTGGGACACTGACCCCTCTGTTCTGCAGCTGCAGGATGACTCCGAGCTAGGGTACATACCGGTTCCTCTCCTCTATTTCCTTCACTTTTTCCTTCTCTCTATCCGTACTCCTCTTGGGGAGGTGTGTGGTTCAATCAGAGAAGGGCTGTCTGAACACCAGGGATGTATTCAGAGATGTGAAACAAGCAGATAGAAATACCATGAATAGAGCTGACTTGAGTCCTTACTCATGTCAAATTGGCATGGCTGTTCTACGCAATATATTTCTATCTGAATGTTCCACAACATTATTCCCTACTGAATTAAGCCCTGATGTACTGCAGGTGCGAAGGACTGAATCACCATATTAAATGTCTCAGTGTTTTATGCATGAATGTACCAGTGTGTGTGTGTACCGGTGTGTGTGTTGGTCAGCAGTACTGAAGTGTGTAGCATGATGTACTACAGTACCCATAGTGCTCTGTGACCCACTACTTCCTGTCTCACTCCATCCAGGCGCAGGATGCATAGACTGGGGGCGTCTAAGATCACACAGGTGGACTTCCTACCCAGAGAGGTGGTGTCGTATTGCAAAGAGACTCAGACGCCCATCACTGGCACTACCCATCTGTCTGAGGGTGAGTGTGTAAGGTGTGCATGCGTGCGTGTGTATGTGTGTGAGTATTTTATAATCGACATAACACAGCACTATCGTTCTCTCGATTGCTCCCTCTTTACAGTATACCCTCTAAAAAAAACTATAAAAACAACACATACTCAACAGTTGAACCCTTTTCATATTTTTTTATGATTACATTAAAACCATGTGAAAACACATTGATCTGATTGCCATTACTGTCAGATGGGCTGTAGGCCTTACTGCCTGGCTTGATCCACAGTCTGTAAACCTGTAGTGATTTATATCCATTTGACCGACACAGCCCTTCATTTGCTAAGAGAGGGAAGGAGAAGAAAATGAGAAAGAGCCGAGAGTGAATGAAAGACAAGGAGAGAGAGAGCAGGAGGAGGCTTTTTTTTTAAAGAGATGCCTGCCTGCTTGTCTTTACTCTGGCTGCCTGGAATCAGAGAGAACAGACACTGCATTGACTCCCAGCTCTAAGTAGAGGCAGAGTGACTGTCTGGGGGTAATACAAGATGGCTGCCGCTGTCAGAGGAGAGGAGCATCACCTGGAATGGTGGCTGTATCTGTCTCTCTCTGTGTCTCTGTCTCGTCAGACTAACTTAGAACTGAGACACTACATTTGGATTCTGTTTCATCTGGATTTGCTTTGAAAGAAAATGTTTTGGAATATTTGATACATTTAATGTGAAATTGGTCAAGTTAATTTAATTATACTTGTTTGATGAAGTGTTAGCCTTTTACTGCGGTGGGCTAATTCAGGGCCACACAGAGTGATTCTTGGTAGTCTTAAACAAATCTACTTTGAAATAAATTATACACCTCACACACATGGGTATGGGCTTAAAAAAAAGAAGACACCTGTACCATGTCAGATATAGAGTTGGAAAGTATTACATTTGGATTTTCCATCCCAATATTACACTTTATATACATCACAGAAGACTGAAATAGAACAAAACCGTTTGACAAAGAAACACTGGATTTTCAGCCTTTTTTTTAACATAATGTTTATTAATTATGAAAAACATGAATAACATTCCACCCATGAGGCCAAAGAGGGGGCTTTTTGTCATTGACTGCAGGAATGGGCT
>NW_027258274.1:55000-67500 GCF_045791955.1 Oncorhynchus clarkii lewisi | reverse complement strand
ATTCCAATATATTTAAATGTTTCCCCTTAAACCATTCAATTGTTCCTTTAGCAGTATGCTTAGAGTCATTGTCCTGCTGGAAGGTGAACCTCCGTCCCTGTCTCAAATCTCTGGAAGACTGAAACAGGTTTCCCTCAAGAATTTCCCTGTATTTAGTGCCATCCATCATTCCTTAAATTCTGACCAGTTTCCCAGTCCCTGCTGATGAAAAACATCAGCAGGGACTGGGATGGTGTTCTCGGGGTGATGAGAGGTGTTGGGTTTGCTCCAGAAATAGCATTTTCCTTGAAGGCCAAAAAGCTACATTTTGGTCTCATCTGACCAGAGTACCTTCTTCCATATGTTTGTGGAGTCTCCCACATGCCTTTTGGCGAACACCAAACGTGTTTGATTATTTTCTTCTTTAAGCAATGGATTTTTTCTGGCCACTCTTCCGTAAAGCCCAGCTCTGTGGAGTGTACGGCTTAAAGTGGTCCTATGGACAGATTCTCCAACCTCCGCTATGGAGCTTTGCAGCTCCTTCAGGGTTCTCTTTGGTCTCTTTGTTGCCTCCCTGATTAATGCCCTCCTTGCCTGGTCCGTGAGTTTTGGTGGGCGGCCCGCCCTCTCTTGGCAGGTTTATTGTGGTGCCAATTTTTCAAAGTCTCTGATATTTTTTTAGAACCCAACCCTGATCTGTACTTCTCCACAACTTTGTCCCTGACCTGTTTGGAGAGCTCCTTGCTCTTCATGGTGCAGCTTGCTTGGTGTTGTTGCAGACTGGGTGGGGCCTTTCAGAACAGGTGTATACAGTTGAAGTCAGAAGTTTACATACACATTTAAACTCAGTTTTTCACAATTCCTGACATGTATCCTAGTAAAAAAATCCCTGTCTTAGGTCAGTTAGGATCACCACTTTATTTTAAGAATGTGAAATGTCAGAATAATAGCAGAGAGAATTATATATTTCAGCTTTTATTTCTTTCATCACATTCCCAGTGGGTCAGAAGTTTACATACACTCAATTAGTATTTGGTAGCATTGCCTTTAAATTGTTTAACTTGGGTCAAATGTTTCGGGTAGCCTTCCACAAGCTTCCCACAATAAGTTGGGTGAATTTTGGCCCATTCCTTCTGACAGAGCTGGTGTAACTAAGTCAGATTTGTAGGCCTCCTTGCACTCACACGCTTTTTCAGTTCTGCCCACATATTTTCTAACCGATTGAGGTCAGGGCTTTGTGATGGCCACTCCAATACTCCACAACTTTGGAAGTATGCTTGGGGTCATTGTCCATTTGGAAGACCCATTTTCGACCTAGCTTTAACTTCCTGACTGATGTATCCACATAATTGTCCTCCCTCATGAAGCCATCTATTTTGTGAAGTGCACCAGTGCCTCCTGCAGCAAAGCACCCCCACAACATGATGCTGCCATCCCCGTTCTTCACGGTTGGGATGGTGTTCTTCAGCTTGTATGCCTCCCCCTTTTTCCTCCAAGCATAATGATGGTCATTATGGCCAAACAGTGAAACAGTTAAACTCTTTTGTGTATATCCATTACATGAAATCCAAATAAAAATCAATTTAAATTACAGGTTGTAATGCAACAAAATAGGAAAATGGCCAACAGGGATGAATACCTTTGCAAGGCACTGTTTCTACTGAGATATCTACTGCAGCCCTCATCCACCACATACAACACCCGTTCTGCCAGTCACATTCTGTTAAGGTCCCCAAAGCACACACATCCCTGGGTCGCTCCTCTTTTCAGTTCGCTGCAGCTAGCGACTGGATCGAGCTGCAACAAACACTTAAACTGGACAGTTTTATCTCTTCATTCAAAGACTCAATCATGGACACTCTTACTGACTGTTGTGGCTGCTTTGTGTGATGTATTGTTGTCTCTACCTTCTTGCCCTTTGTGCTGTTGTCTGTGCCCAATAATGTTTGTACCATGTTTTGTGCTGCTAAAATGTTGTGTTGCTACCATGCTGTGTCATCATGTGTTGCTGCCTTGCTATGTTGTTCTATTAGGTCTCTCTTTATGTAGTGTTGTATCTCTCTTGTTGTGATGAGTGTTTTGTCCTATATTTATACTGTATTTATTTTGTATTTTTAATCCCAGGGCCCTGTCCCTGCAGGAGGCCTTTTGCCTTTTGGTAGGCCGTCATTGTAAATAATAATTCGTTATTAACTGACTTGCCTAGTTAAATAAAGGTTAAATAAAAATAAATAAATACAAATGATTGTGGCAACAGGTCACAAATATTGCCGCTGTGATGGCACATTGTGGTATTTCACCCAATAGATATGGAGTTTATCAAAATTGGGTTTGTTTTTTATTATTTGTTGGTCTGTGTAATCTATGGGAAATACGTGTCTCTAGTATGGTCATACAGAGGTTAGGAAGTGCAGCTCAGTTTGTGGGCAGTGTGCACATAGCCTGTCTTCTCTCTCTGTCTCTGTCTCTCTCTCTCTCTCCTCTCTCTCCATCTCTCTGCCCTCAGGGCCTTAGCAAGACCTTATGATCCCGGTCGGCAGGCCTAACAGTTCAGCCTAATTTCCCTGGGATAGTGTCTCTCTCCTCTGTTAAATCTGACATTTCTGCCAAAAAAGAGAGGGAAAGAGAGAGACAAGGAGAGTGAAAGAGAGGGAGAAACACAGCTGTCAATCTGCTGGAGGAATAAAGGGGGTAATTAGGCTGTTTAATTGGGGTGGTGGTGTGTCCTATCGACCAAGCTAATTCAATATGGAGTGTCCTGGGCTACCTCCCAAATGACACCCTATTTCCTACATAGTGCACTACTTTTGACCAGAGCCCGTTAGATTTGCTGCTGTACACTGTTGGGGTGCGTCAGGTTTAAATTATGCGATTGGCTCATGTTGGGGTTCCTACTGTGAGTGGTTGTCATGGTGACTGTAGCGTAACTGACCTTTTGACCTAGAGTTTTATTATTATTAATGAGGCCTGGCTGTTGTGCAGCAGTGGATCAAATGGTTTCACCAATAAAACATTTGATAGTAGTCAGACCTCACTGGCCTGTCCAGACATCTTATTTATGTGTTTTTAATTTAAATTTCAATGTATTATTTTATACCATTTCATATGGAGGGGCACTAGTAACGACCCTGAATTGCAAAAGAGAGCAGAAAATATATCTTGCTCAATTTCTTTCTCTATTGGTAGAGCTGAAGGTCTGTGAAGTTATTGAATTGTCCAGCAATGTGGCAGCAAAGATGGTCTGAATTTGAACCAAGAAGCATTTGTAAGGCCATGATGATATTCAAAATGGAGGAGGTCTGCGTGTGTGACAGGAACTGAAACTCTTGTCTCCTAATCACTTTAACTGTGGATGGATGACTCAGGGATTCTCACATAATTTGACAATGTCTGTTGAACTCTTGACCCATATTTCCCAGAGCTCTTGTTCTGGGCGTCTGGTAGTAGTAGTAGTAGTAGTGTGTGTGACTCTTATTTAAGTTAATGCAATGAAGCTTTTCATTTCCGAAAGTGCTTTTTCCATAGTGACTATGTGTGGTGTGAGCTTGGTGCAGATCCCTTGTCCCAGTGATTCCCATTGAGTGGTCAGAGGATCTGATTGTCCTTAGTGTGCATTGTGTCACAATCAGATCAAGGCCCAGTCATTGTAGCTTCATAAAGATGGCTCCAGGTCCTGATTGGCCTCATGATGTCTATGAAAGAGCAGGCTTGTGGTCTGTCTGTATGACTACAGAGTGTGTTGTGTTACTGTGTCAGTGGAATAGTCTGAAGTTGCAACTAACCACTGTTACAAGGTCTGATACCATTTCCTTCCACCGATAGTTAATAGTACTATTAAAGGTATGGTAATCTGATCCCAGATCTGTGGTAAAGGGCTATAAGTCTAGTGATGGGAGGGCTAAGGCGTATGTGGAGAAGTCCCCACATAGTTCCAGTAATGCAGCAGGGCACATATTTACAAAGTGTCTCAGAGTGCTGCTCTCGGATTGGTTTAGCCTTTTAGATGATAATATTATAAGAACAGGCAAGATCTAATCCTATATCAGCCCTCCTGCTTTGAGACACAGGCCCAGATATCTGTCCCCGTCTCTCTGAGGTTAGTGCCACTCTCTCTGACCCTGAGCCCAGCCAAACCAACACAATCAGGAAGTTAGCGTGGGAAGGCCAGAGCGTTGACACAGCATCCCATCCGCTATTTACCCTTTACTGATTTCCATCAGGGAGATAAGTATCACTTTTACAAGTATTAAAAAGGAACCCGTCAGGGCTGAATGGCTGTGTCTGTGCGTGCGTGTGCATGCGTGCGCACGTGCGTGCGTATATACAGTATGTTTGTGTGTGTTTCCGATAGGGTTGGACCAGGATCCGTTTGGCATAGGCTCAGTAAGGGCCCAGTCCAGTCCAAACTCCTGGCATCGGTTTCGTTCAATGGAGCCTTACAAGGCTAGCAATGAGTCGAAGTGGAAAAGACAGAGAATGGAGAGAGAGAGAGAGAGAGAGAGAGAGAGAGAGAGAGAGAGAGAGAGAGAGAGAGAGAGAGAGAGAGAGAGAGAGAGAGAGAGAGAGAGAGAGAGAGAGAGAGAGAGAGAGAGAGAGAGAGAGAGAGAGAGAGACCAGTTGAGGGAGGAGTAGTTTGGTCCAGGGCTGCTGGGAGACTTGTTTGTAACAGTTATGATATTAGAGCAGTAATTGTGAGCACTGAGCCACATTTAAAATGTGCCTCAAGAAGTCCAGTTTATTTTCACTTGGTGTTACCACGCTGGCCTCAAATGGATTAGAAGATGACATGGTCAAGTGTGTGTATACATTGTAGAGGTCGACCGATTATGATTTTTCATCGCCGACACCGATTATTGGAGGACCAAAAAAAGCCGATACTGAATAATCGGCCGATTTATATATATATTTGTAATAATGACAATTACAACAATACTGAATGAACACACATTTTTACTTAATATTATACATCAAATAAAATCAATTTAGTCTCAAATAAATAATGAAACATGTTCAATTTGGTTTAAATAATGCAAAAACAAAGTGTTGGAGAAGAAAGTAAAAGTGCAATATGTGCCATGTAAAAAAGCTAACGTTTCAGTTCCTTGCTCAGAACATGACAACATATGAAAGCTGGTGGTTCCTTTTAACATGAGTCTTCAATATTCCCTGGTAATAAGTTTTAGGTTGTAGTTATTATAGGATTATTTCTTTCTATCCCATTTGTATTTCATATACCTTTGACTATTGGATGTTCTAATAGGTACTTTAGTATTGCCAGCCTAATCTCGGGAGTTGATAGGCTTGAAGTCATAAACAGCGCAATGCTTGAAGCACAGCGAAGAGCTGCTGGCAAATGCAGGAAAGTGCTGTTTGAATGAATGCTTACGAGCCTGCTGCGGCCTACCATCGCTCAGTCAGACTGCTCTATCAAATCATAGACTTAGTTATAACATAATAAACACATAAATATAGGTCATTAATATGGTCAAATCTGGAAACTATCATTTCGAAAACAAAACGTTTATTCTTTCAGTGAAATACGGAACCGTTCCGTATTTTGTCTAAGGGGTGGCATCCCTAAGTCTAAATATTCCTGTTACATTGTACAACCATCAATGTTATGTCATAATTATGTACAATTCTGCCAAATTAATTACGGTCTTTGTTAGGAAGAAATGGTCTTCACACAGTTTGCAACGAGCCATGCGGCCCAAACTGCTGCATATACCCGGACTCTGCTTAAATATAGTTAAAATAAATTCATGTTAGCAGGCAATATTAACTAAATATTCAGGTTTAAAATTATATACTTGTGTATTGATTTAAAGAAAGGCATTGATGTTTATGGTTAGGTACACATTGGTGCAACGACAGGGCTTTTTTTGCGAATGCGCTTGTTAAATCACCTGTTTGGCGAAGTAGGCTCTGTTTTTGGGGTGGCAGGGTAGCCTAGTGGTTAGAGCGTTGGACTAGTAACCGAAAGGTTGCAAGTTCAAATCCCTGAGCTGATAAGGTACAAATCTGTTATTCTGCCCCTGAACAGGCAGTTAACTCACTAGTCTATCATTGAAAATAATACTTTTTTCTTAACTGACTTGCCTAGTTAAATAAAGGTACAATAAAAATAAAAAATCAATAATAAATTAACAGGCACCGCATCGATTATATGCAACACAGGATAAACTAGTAATATCATCAACCATGTGTAGTTAACTAGTGATTATGTTAAGATTGATCGTTTTTTATAAGATAAGTTTAATGCTAGCTAGAACCTTGTTGCATAACAGGTAGTCAGCCTGCCACGCAATCTCCTCGTGGAGTGCAAAGTAATCGGCCATAATCGGTGTCCAAAAATGCTGATTACAGATTGTTATGAAAACTTGAAATCGGCTCTAATTAATCGGCCATTCTGATTAATCGGTCGACCTCTAGTACATAGTATGTGTTTCTTTCTTTAGGCTTTCCTGAACCACTAGCTCCCAGGGACTGTATTGTGTGTTATTGTGTCTGTGTTTGTTTGGTTGTGTACATGTTTGACTGCGTGCATGCGAGAGTGGGTTCATGTGCTATGCGTGTGTGTGTATACTGTGTGTGGAAGGGAGTGATTCACTCGCTGGTTGTTGTGTGTGTACTGTGTGTAGAAGGGAATGATTCACTCGCTGGTTGTTGTGTGTGTACTGTGTGTAGAAGGGAGTGAGTCACTCGCTGGTTGTTGTGTGTGTACTGTGTGTAGAAGGGAGTGATTCACTCGCTGGTTGTTGTGTGTGTACTGTGTGTAGAAGGGAGTGATTCACTCGCTGGTTGTTGTGTGTGTACTGTGTGTAGAAGAGAGTGATTCACTCGCTGGTTGTTGTGTGTGTACTGTGTGTAGAAGGGAGTGATTCACTCGCTGGTTGTTGTGTGTGTACTGTGTGTAGAAGAGAGTGATTCACTCGCTGGTTGTTGTGTGTGTACTGTGTGTAGAAGGGAGTGATTCACTCGCTGGTTGTTGTGTGTGTACTGTGTGTAGAAGGGAGTGATTCACTCGCTGGTTGTTGTGTGTGTACTGTGTACTGTGTGTAGAAGGGAGTGATTCACTCGCTGGTTGTTGTGTGTGTACTGTGTGTAGAAGGGAGTGATTCACTCGCTTGTTGTTGTGTGTGTACTGTGTGTAGAAGGGAGTGATTCACTCGCTGGTTGTTGTGTGTGTACTGTGTACTGTGTGTAGAAGGGAGTGATTCACTCGCTGGTTGTTGTGTGTGTACTGTGTGTAGAAGGGAGTGATTCACTCGCTGGTTGTTGTGTGTGTACTGTGTGTAGAAGGGAGTGATTCACTCGCTGGTTGTTGTGTGTGTACTGTGTGTAGAAGGGAGTGATTCACTCGCTGGTTGTTGTGTGTGTACTGTGTGTAGAAGGGAGTGATTCACTCGCTGGTTGTTGTGTGTGTACTGTGTGTAGAAGGGAGTGATTCACTCGCTGGTTGTTGTGTGTGTACTGTGTGTAGAAGGGAGTGATTCACTTGCTGGTTGTTGTGTGTGTACTGTGTGTAGAAGAGAGTGATTCACTCGCTGGTTGTTGTGTGTGTACTGTGTGTAGAAGGGAGTGATTCACTCACTGGTTGTTGTGTGTGTACTGTGTGTAGAAGGGAGTGATTCACTCGCTGGTTGTTGTGTGTGTACTGTGTACTGTGTGTAGAAGGGAGTGATTCACTCGCTGGTTGTTGTGTGTGTACTGTGTGTAGAAGGGAGTGATTCACTCGCTGGTTGTTGTGTGTGTACTGTGTGTAGAAGGGAGTGATTCACTCACTGGTTGTTGTGTGTGTACTGTGTGTAGAAGGGAGTGATTCACTCACTGGTTGTTGTGTGTGTACTGTGTGTAGAAGGGAGTGATTCACTCGCTGGTTGTTGTGTGTGTACTGTGTGTAGAAGGGAGTGATTCACTCACTGGTTGTTGTGTGTGTACTGTGTGTAGAAGGGAGTGATTCACTCACTGGTTGTTGTGTGTGTACTGTGTGTAGAAGGGAGTGATTCACTCACTGGTTGTTGTTCTTCTACAGTTGTGCTTTTCACTTGTGTCAGCTGCTAACTCCAAGAAAAGCCAGTTCTAACTGCTAATGTGAATAGTATTACTGGACAATCTGCTGCAGCACTTCCTCACCCACTTTGTTTTTTAAAAATGGTGAAGTTATTATGTCCAACATGTTGATTCAATCAACCTTTTTCTTGTAGCCACCAACTATCTGAAATATTGTTGATGGGTTTTTGATCTTGAAAAATGTTCACACTGCAATACTCACACTACTGCTTATGGTAATGTTTATTCATGATTTACATCATCACTATGCTAGTAATGATATTAGCGCTTGTCCTGTGGTGCTTGAAATGAATGAACTATATTCAGGCTTATTTCCAGTGAGAGCAGTTTATTTCCTTCTTTCAGAAGGGCTGACATTGACAATAACAAAGCAAAGATGACCAAAACAAATGTTTGTATAAGACGGATGCAAGGACACAACAACTCTGTATCCACTTTGTCTGTCAGTCAGCCAGTCAGTCAGACAGTCAGCCAGGCAGTCAGCCAGTCAGCCAGGCAGTCAGCCAGTCAGTCAGCCAGTCCGCCAATCAGTCAGCCAGCCGGTCAGCCAGCCAGCCGGTCAGTCAGCCAGTCAGTCAGCCAGTCAGCCAGGCAGTCAGCCAGCCGGTCTGTGAGCCAGTCGGTCAGTCAGCCAGTCGGAGAGAGAAAGGGGCGTGGAGGTAAATGTTCTCTATTGTCTGTAAAAGTTCTGTGAGTCTATACAGCTCAGTTCAGCCAGTGTGTCACAGAGGTTATTATTGACCCCGGGGTCACTGTCTCTGATGGAGGTCTGTGTAATGGCTGTCCTCCCTTTCTCCCCCCTGTATCCCAGAGGCTTACAGCAGTGTGTGTGTGCGTGTGTGTATGTGTGTCTACCCCCCTAGAACTCCTATAGGCCCCGTCAGCTAGTCTCACTGCCTGGAAGAGAGAGGGAAAGGGGCTTTTGCCTTGAGAGGGGAAGGGCGGGGCATTGCATGGCAGGAGCACATATGCCTGGAAGAGAGAGGGAAAGGGGCTTTTGCCTTGAGAGGGGAAGGGCGGGGCATTGCATGGCAGGAGCACATATGCCTGGAAGAGAGAGGGAAAGGGGCTTTTGCCTTGAGAGGGGAAGGGCGAGGCATTGCATGGCAGGAGCACATATGCCTGGAAGAGAGAAAGGGGCTTTTGCCTTGAGAGGGGAAGGGCGGGGCATTGCATGGCAGGAGCACATATGCCTGGAAGAGAGAGGGAAAGGGGCTTTTGCCTTGAGAGGGGAAGGGCGAGGCATTGCATGGCAGGAGCACATATGCCTGCCTGGAAGAGAGAGGGAAAGGGGCTTTTGCCTTGAGAGGGGAAGGGCGGGGTATTGCATGGCAGGAGCACATATGCCTGGAAGAGAGAGGGGAAGGGTGGGGCATTGCATGGCAGGAGCACATATGCCTGGAAGAGAGAGGGGAAGGGCGGGGCATTGCATGGCAGGAGCACATATGCCTGGAAGAGAGAGGGGAAGGGCGGGGCATTGCATGGCAGGAGCACATATGCCTGGAAGAGAGAGGGGAAGGGCGGGGCATTGTATGGCAGGAGCACATATGCCTGGAAGAGAGAGGGGAAGGGCGGGGCATTGCATGGCAGGAGCACATATGCCTGGAAGAGAGAGGGAAAGGGGCTTTTGCCTTGAGAGGGGAAGGGCGGGGCATTGCATGGCAGGAGCACATATGCCTGGAAGAGAGAGGGGAAGGGCGGGGCATTGCATGGCAGGAGCACATATGCCTGGATTGTATGGCAGGAGCACATATGTCTGCGGGGCATTGCATGGCAGGAGCACATATGGAAGCGTTCCGGCCAGCCATCTTATTCCAGCTCTCTCATGCGAGGAAAAACCTGAAGGTGTCGTTGTTCTCGAGGCAAAGGTTAGCAATAGAATCCTAGGGAGAGCGGGCGCAGGGTTGAGGACGCTCTCATAGAGTTGTGTTTGGGGGGTGGAGAGATGAAGGGATGGAGGAGGGTGAGGGGAGGGAAGAGAGAAACAAAGGTCCATTTAAGATCCTGTTTCATTTACTCTTTCTTTTTTTTACCTGTCCCTCCCTCCCAGTCAGACCCCTCCCAGTCAGACCCCTCCCAGTCAGACCCCTCCCAGTCAGATCCCTCCCAGTCAGAGACCCCTCCCAGTCAGACCCCTCCCAGTCAGACCCCTCCCAGTCAGATCCCTCCCAGTCAGACCCCTCCCAGTCAGACCCTCCTAGTCAGACCCTCCTAGTCAGATCCTCCTAGTCAGACCCTCCTAGTCAGACCCTCCTAGTCAGATCCTCCTAGTCAGACCCTCCTAGTCAGACCCCTCCCAGTCAGATCCCTCCCAGTCAGATCCCTCCCAGTCAGATCCCTGCCAGTCAGATCCCTCCTAGTCAGATCCCTCCTAGTCAGATCCCTTCTAGTCAGATCCCTCCTAGTCAGACCCCTTCCAGTCAGATCCCTCCCAGTCATACCCCTCCTAGTCAGACCCCTACTAGTCAGACCCCTCCCAGTCAGACCCCTCCCAGTCAGACCCCTCCTAGTCAGATCCCTCCCAGTCAGACCCCTCCCAGTCAGACCCCTCCCAGTCAGATCCCTCCCAGTCTGATCCCTCCCAGTCAGATCCCTCCCAGTCAGACCCCTCCCAGTCAGACCCCTCCCAGTCAGATTCCTCCTAGTCAGATCCCTCCCAGTCAGATCCCTCACAGTCTGATCGCTCCCAGTCAGATCCCTCCCAATCTGATCCCTCCCAGTCAGATCCCTCCCAGTCAGAATTAATTGGCGAGCGTCTCTTGTTTTTTCTCTCTCTGTGTTCTGAACGGTTCTGAGAACTGGTTGAGTTCGGGTTTCATCGCCCTCAGAAGGCCAGGGAGATGACGACTCCTGTTTCACCCAGAAAAAAGGAACCCGGGTCCCAAATGGTTTCCATCGAAACTAGATGCCAGTCAAACTCCCAGAAAGCTCTCTGATATCAGAGGAAAATAATGTGTTTCCTGGTAGGTAGGCCATGCCAAGTGAGACACACATGATTGCAATTTTCCCCTTTGACCACCATATAATACGATACATCGCTCTCTCTCTCTCTCTCTCTCTCTCTCTCTCTCTCTCTCTGTTTCTCTCTGTTTCTCTCTGTCTATGTCTCTGTCTCTCTGTCTCTGTCTCTGTCTCTGTGTCTCTCTGTGTCTGTCTCTGTCTCTCTCTCTGTCTCTGTCTCTCTCTGTCTCTGTCTCTCTCTCTCTCTCTCTCTCTCTGTTTCTCTCTGTCTATGTCTCTCTGTCTCTGTCTCTCTGTCTCTGTGTCTCTCTGTCTCTGTCTTTCTGTCTCTGTCTCTCTGTCTCTCTCTCTGTTTCTCTCTGTTTCTGTCTCTCTGTCCCTGTTTCTCTCTCTGTCCCTCTCTCTCTCTCTCTCTCTCTCTCTCTCAGTTTCTCTCTGTCTCTCTGTCTCTGTCTCTGTCTCTCTCTCTCTCTCTCTCTCTCTCTCTCTCTCTCTGTCTCTCTCTCTCTCTCTCTCTCCTCTCCTCTCTGGTAAATATGGCTGCCGTCCATGTAGTTACTGTAATAATATTTGCCATCTGATGTGTGCTTGAAAAGTGATGAATATGGTTTCATTGCTGTGGATAGTTACCTCTTTCCCCTCCCCTCCCCTCTCTCTATATTGAACTTGAATTTCAACATGTTGCCCCCCCCCCCTTGTTGCATGTTCATATGTAAAACAACAGTGCCTGTGATGTGATCGTTGTGCTGGGCCTGGGTGGTCTGTGTTACTATGTAGACCTATTTAACAGTGCCTGTGATGTGATCGTTGTGCTGGGCCTTGGACCCTCCCATTGGGGTTGACTGCTTTAAGACAGCGTGATTATTTTCCCAAATGTTGTGGGTGGACATTTGGTTGTGTTAAAATATAGTAATGAACCACTCAGGTACATGTTATGCCTGTCTAGACTGATATTTTGCGTCTCTTTTAACTATACTTTCAACAACTCAATTTAATTGAGACAAAAAAGCTACATGTTTTAAGTTTTATTTAACTAACCAAGGCAATAGGATTGAACAGATTCATAAACAGTCATAATATATCACAGTCACACTCAATTTAAAGTAACATTTTTGTCACATTTTCTATCTTTACAGCTGGTTGAAATGAAATTTGAGGGCCCCAAGATGGCCTTTTTGGCTGAATCATGATCTGCAGTACTTATACTGACCAGTAGGGAGCACTCTAAGTACATATACCTGACCACCTCTGTCATCTTCAAACTAACACTGAAACATTTTCTTTAGTAAATTACATTGAATTGAAGTTTAATTTATTTAAAATATAAGTATATTATCATGAGACCAACATTTATTTCGATATGATGACTTAATTATAATTTCCCTTTTAATCATGATTTATTTTTTTCTCCAAAAGATTTTGTTTTCCTCAGTATATGCATTACTTAGTTTTTTCGGTCTTCTTTCCTTACCATCATTATAGGCTCA
>NW_027258274.1:30000-50000 GCF_045791955.1 Oncorhynchus clarkii lewisi | reverse complement strand
AGAACAGAACAGGACAGAACAGGGGGTGTCGTGCCAGGTCCACATTAGAGGAGTCTTTCAAGTTCTCGTCACCTCCTCCTACTCATCAGTGCAGAGTCTGTGTTGTGGTCTACAGGCTGCTCAACACCCAACTTCTGAGGAGAACCCCCCTCTTTACAGTGTGTGTGTGTGTGTGTGTGTGTGTGTGTTCGCTCTCATTTAAAGGGTTATTCCCAGTGCGTAGGATGCTGGAACTCTTGCCCCTTGAAAGTGCCCCTTACCTCCTCCTCCTCTCCTCCCTTCCTCTCCTCCTATCCTACTCTCCTCCTCCACTCCTCCCTTCCTCCCATACTCTCTTATATGTCCTCATTCCCAACGTTTTGCAAAACTCCTCTGTCAGAGATGACGGGAATGTGTGTGTGTGCGTGTGTGTGTGTGTGTGCGTGTTTGTGTGTGCGTGTGTATGTGAGTGACTCAGCATGATAGTGTAATCATCTCTAGGGCCCCAGCAGCTTGGCCCAATAAACCAGTGGATGAAAGAGCCTGGTGTCATCCTACTGCTGTCTAACGCCTGTCCTGTGTGTGTTACTTTATGTGTGTGTGTGATACTTTATGTGTGTGTGTTACTTCATGTGTATGTGTGTGTGTGTTACTTTATGTGTATGTGTGTGTGTTACTTTATGTGTGTGTGTGTGTGTGTTACTCTATGTGTGTGTGTGTTACTTTATGTGTGTGTGTTACTTTATGTGTGTGTGTGTGTTACTTTATGTGTGTGTGTGTTACTTTATGTGTGTGTGTGTGTGTGTTTATGTGTGTGTGTGTGTGTGTGTGTCTTACTTTATGTGTGTGTCTTACTTTATGTGTGTGTGTTACTTTATGTGTGTGTGTGTGTGTTACTTTATGTGTGTGTGTGTTACTTTATGTGTGTGTGTTACTTTATGTGTGTGTGTTACTTTGTGTGTGTGTGTTACTTTATGTGTGTGTGTGTGTTACTTTATGTGTGTGTGTTACTTTATGTGTGTGTGTGTGTGTTACTTTATGTGTGTGTGTGTTACTTTATGTGTGTGTGTTACTTTATGTGTGTGTGTGTGTGTTACTTAATGGTTGTGTGTTACTTAATGGTTGTGTGTTACTTTATGTGTGTGTGTTACTTTATGTGTGTGTGTGTTACTTTATGTGTGTGTGTGTTACTTTATGTGTGTGTGTTACTTTATGTGTGTGTGTTACTTTGTGTGTGTGTGTTACTTTATGTGTGTGTGTGTGTGTGTGTGTGTTAATTTATGTGTGTGTGTGTGTGTTACTTTATGTGTGTGTGTGTGTTACTTTATGTGTGTGTGTAACTTTATGTGTGTGTGTGTGTTACTTTATGTGTGTGTGTATATTACTTTATGTGTGTGTGTGTTACTTTATGTGTGTGTGTGTGTTACTTTATGTGTGTGTGTTACTTTATGTGTGTGTTACTTTATGTGTGTGTTACTTTATGTGTGTGTGTTACTTTATGTGTGTGTATTACTTTATGTGTGTGTGTGTGTGTGTGTGTGTTACTTTATGTGTGTGTGTGTGTTACTTTATGTGTGTGTGTGTGTGTGTGTGTTACTCTATGTGTGTGTGTGTTACTTTTTGTGTGTGTGTGTTACTTTATGTGTGTGTGTGTGTTTCTTTATGTGTGTGTGTGTGTGTTACTTTATGTGTGTGTGTGTGTTTCTTTATGTGTGTGTGTGTGTTTCTTTATGTGTGTGTGTTACTTTATGTGTGTGTTTTACTTTATGTATGTGTGTGTGTTACTTTATATGTGTGTGTTACTTTATGTGTGTGTGTTACTTTGTGTGTGTGTTACTTTATGTGTGTGTGTTACTTTATGTGTGTGTGTGTGTTACTTTATGCGTGTGTGTGTGTTACTTTATGCGTGTGTGTGTGTGTTACTTTTTGTGTGTGTGTTACTTTGTGTGTGTGTCACTTTATGTGTGTGTTACTTTATGTGTGTGTGTGTGTTACTTCATGTGTGTGTGTGTGTGTTACTTTATGTGTGTGTGTGTGTGTGTGTCACTTTATGTGTGTGTGTTATTTTATGCGTGTGTATGTGTGTGTATGTGTGTGTTTGTTACTTTATGTATGTGTGTGTGTGTGTTAATTTATGTGTGCGTGTGTTACTTTGTGTGTGTGTGTGTGTGTGTGTGTGTGTTTGTTACTTTATGTGTGTGTGTGTGTGTTACCTATGTGTGTTTCTCTGTGTGTGTGTGTTACTCTATGTGTGTGAGTCTTACTTTATATGTGTGTGTTTTACTTTATGTTCGTGTGGGTAGGTGTTACTTTATGTGTGTGTGTGTGTGTGTGTGTGTGTGTGTTTCTTTATGTGTGTGCGTGTTACTTTATGTGTGTGTTTGTTCGTTACTTTATGTGTGTGTGTGTTTGTTACTTTATGTGTGTGTGTGTGTTACTTTATGTGTGTGTGTGTGTGTGTGTGTTACTTTATGTGTGTGTGTGTTACTTTATATGTGTGTGTGTTTGTTACTTTATGTGTGTGTGTGTGTGTGTGTTACTTTATGTGTGTGTGTTTGTTACTTTATGTGTGTGTGTTACTTTGTGTGTGTGTTACTTTATGTGTGTGTGTGTTACTTTATGTGTGTGTGTTTGTTACTTTGTGTGTGTGTGTGTGTGTGTGTGTGTGTGTTTGTTACTTTATGTGTGTGTGTGTGTGTGTTACCTATGTGTGTTTCTCTGTGTGTGCGTGTTACCTATGTGTGTTTCTCTGTGTGTGTGTGTTACTCTATGTGTGTGAGTCTTACTTTATATGTGTGTGTTTTACTTTATGTTCGTGTGGGTAGGTGTTACTTTATGTGTGTGTGTGTGTGTGTTTCTTTATGTGTGTGCGTGTTACTTTATGTGTGTGTTTGTTCGTTACTTTATGTGTGTGTGTGTTTGTTACTTTATGTGTGTGTGTGTGTTACTTTATGTGTGTGTGTGTGTGTTACTTTATGTGTGTGTGTGTGTGTTACTTTATGTGTGTGTGTGTTTGTTACTTTATGTGTGTGTGTGTGTGTTACTTTATGTGTGTGTGTTTGTTACTTTATGTGTGTGTGTTACTTTGTGTGTGTGTTACTTTATGTGTGTGTGTGTTACTTTATGTGTGTGTGTTTGTTACTTTATGTGTGTGTGTGTTACTTTATTCGTGTGTGTGTGTGTGTTACTTTATGTGTGTGTGTGTGTGTTACTTTATGTGTGTATGTGTTACTTTATGTGTGTGTGTGTGTTACTTTATGTGTGTGTGTGTTTGTTACTTTATGTGTGTGTGTGTGTGTTACTTATTGTGTGTGTGTGTTACTGTATGTGTGTGTGTGTGTTACTTTGTGTCTGTTCTACTTTATGTGTGTGTGTGAGTGTGTTACTTTATGTGTGTGTGTGTTACTTTATGTGTGTGTGTGTTACTTTATGTGTGTATGTGTTACTTTATGTGTGTGTGTTTGTTACTTTATGTGTGTGTGTTACTTTATGTGTGTGTGTTACTTTGTGTGTGTGTGTGTGTTACTTTATGCATGTGTGTGTGTCTGTTACTTTATGCGTGTGTGTGTGTGTGTTACTTTATGTGTGTGTGTGTGTTACTTTATGTTTGTGTCACTTTATGTGTGTGTGTGTGTGTGTGTGTTACTTCATGTGTGTGTGTGTGTTACTTTATGTGTGTGTGTGTGTGTCACTTTATGTGTGTGTGTTATTTTATGCGTATGTGTGTGTGTGTGTTTGTTACTTTATGTATGTGTGTGTGTGTGTTAATTTATGTGTGCGTGTGTTACTTTGTGTGTGTGTGTGTGTGTTTGTTACTTTATGTGTGTGTGTGTTACCTATGTGTGTTTCTCTGTGTGTGTGTGCGTGTTACCTATGTGTGTTTATGTGTGTGTGTCTGTGTGTGTGTGTGTGTGTGTGTGTGTGTGTGTGTGTGTGTGTGTGTGTTACTCTATGTGTGTGAGTCTTACTTTATATGTGTGTGTTTTACTTTATGTTCGTGTTGGTAGGTGGGTAGGTAGGTGTTACTTTATGTGTGTGTGTGTGTGTGTGTGTGTGTGTGTTTCTTTATGTGTGTGCGTGTTACTTTATGTGTGTGTTTGTTCGTTACTTTATGTGTGTGTGTGTTTGTTACTTTATGTGTGTGTGTGTGTTACTTTATGTGTGTGTGTGTGTGTGTGTGTTACTTTATGTGTGTGTGTGTTACTTTATATGTGTGTGTGTTTGTTACTTTATGTGTGTGTGTGTGTGTGTGTTACTTTATGTGTGTGTGTTTGTTACTTTATGTGTGTGTGTTACTTTGTGTGTGTGTTACTTTATGTGTGTGTGTGTTACTTTATGTGTGTGTGTTTGTTACTTTGTGTGTGTGTGTGTGTGTGTGTGTGTGTTTGTTACTTTATGTGTGTGTGTGTGTGTGTTACCTATGTGTGTTTCTCTGTGTGTGCGTGTTACCTATGTGTGTTTCTCTGTGTGTGTGTGTTACTCTATGTGTGTGAGTCTTACTTTATATGTGTGTGTTTTACTTTATGTTCGTGTGGGTAGGTGTTACTTTATGTGTGTGTGTGTGTGTGTTTCTTTATGTGTGTGCGTGTTACTTTATGTGTGTGTTTGTTCGTTACTTTATGTGTGTGTGTGTTTGTTACTTTATGTGTGTGTGTGTGTTACTTTATGTGTGTGTGTGTGTGTTACTTTATGTGTGTGTGTGTGTGTTACTTTATGTGTGTGTGTGTTTGTTACTTTATGTGTGTGTGTGTGTGTGTGTTACTTTATGTGTGTGTGTTTGTTACTTTATGTGTGTGTGTTACTTTGTGTGTGTGTTACTTTATGTGTGTGTGTGTTACTTTATGTGTGTGTGTTTGTTACTTTATGTGTGTGTGTGTTACTTTATTCGTGTGTGTGTGTGTTACTTTATGTGTGTGTGTGTTACTTTATGTGTGTGTGTTTGTTACTTTATGTGTGTGTGTGTTACTTTATTCGTGTGTGTGTGTGTGTTACTTTATGTGTGTGTGTGTGTGTTACTTATTGTGTGTGTGTGTTACTGTATGTGTGTGTGTGTGTTACTTTGTGTCTGTTCTACTTTATGTGTGTGTGTGAGTGTGTTACTTTATGTGTGTGTGTGTTACTTTATGTGTGTGTGTGTTACTTTATGTGTGTATGTGTTACTTTATGTGTGTGTGTTTGTTACTTTATGTGTGTGTGTTACTTTGTGTGTGTGTTACTTTATGTGTGTGTGTTACTTTGTGTGTGTGTGTGTGTTACTTTATGCATGTGTGTGTGTCTGTTACTTTATGCGTGTGTGTGTGTGTGTTACTTTATGTGTGTGTGTGTGTTACTTTATGTTTGTGTCACTTTATGTGTGTGTGTGTGTGTGTGTGTTACTTCATGTGTGTGTGTGTGTTACTTTATGTGTGTGTGTGTGTGTGTCACTTTATGTGTGTGTGTTATTTTATGCGTATGTGTGTGTGTGTGTTTGTTACTTTATGTATGTGTGTGTGTGTGTTAATTTATGTGTGCGTGTGTTACTTTGTGTGTGTGTGTGTGTGTTTGTTACTTTATGTGTGTGTGTGTTACCTATGTGTGTTTCTCTGTGTGTGTGTGCGTGTTACCTATGTGTGTTTATGTGTGTGTGTCTGTGTGTGTGTGTGTGTGTGTGTGTGTGTGTGTGTGTGTGTGTGTGTGTTACTCTATGTGTGTGAGTCTTACTTTATATGTGTGTGTTTTACTTTATGTTCGTGTTGGTAGGTGTTACTTTATGTGTGTGTGTGTGTGTGTGTGTTTCTTTATGTGTGTGTGTGTCTGTTACTTTATGTGTGTGTGTGTTTGTTACTTTATGTGTGTGTGTGTTTGTTACTTTTTTTTGTGTGTGTGTGTGTGTGTGTGTGTGTGTGTGTGTGTGTGTGTGTGTGTGTGTGTGTGTGTGTGTGTGTGTGTGTGTGTGTGTGTGTGTGTGTGTGTGCGAATCAGACCTGGGTTCAAATACATGTGTGTTTCAGTATCTGGTCTTTCAAATACTTTTTCTATTTATTTGAGTATTTTCAAAACAAGTACTCTTATTTGATTTTTTTATGGTTATTTTGTAAGAAATAAATACTATTTGAGAATTTTTTCAAATACCTGGGTTAAATGCATGGGAGCGTATTTGAGTAATTACACATTCATAAAAATATTAAACTGCTTGTCTTTCCAAATAAAATATATTTGAATAGTTACTTTGAATGTATATGAAAGTAATTGAGATATTTGAAATAGTATTTGAACCCAGGTCTGTTGCTTGTGTGTGCCCTTATGTCTCTGTGTGTCACAGGATGCGCTAGGTGTCAACACTCCTCTGTCAGTGGCAGTACAGGAGCTGGCATGGCCTCTAACAACCTAACCCTCTAACA
This sequence comes from Oncorhynchus clarkii lewisi, assembly GCF_045791955.1. Lineage (NCBI taxonomy): Eukaryota > Metazoa > Chordata > Actinopteri > Salmoniformes > Salmonidae > Oncorhynchus > Oncorhynchus clarkii. Next base: position 43,641 of record NW_027258274.1, on the reverse strand, counting down.
CAGCACTGGACCCTCTCCAAGTCACACAGACAGGCAGGCAGGCAGGCCAACCCACCCCAGCCTTCATCTCCCCAGTGATGAGCGTGAGCTTGCACATTTCAGCATCATGCCAACACTTCCTGGGGATTCAGAATAAAAAGGGATCTTTGATCTCTTCTAGTTACTAGTTGGAATATATTCTTAGGCTTGCCAAATGGCACCCTATTCCCTATGTAGTGCACTACTTTTGACCTGAGCCCTATGGGTCCTGATCAAAAGTAGTGCACTTCACAGGGAATTTGGGACAAATACGAAAACATAATGCTGTGAAACCCAGTGGTATGGTTATGCACTGTGGTAGCTGTATCTCTCACTACAGCACAATATGGGTCGTATCTAACTACTGTGGTAGCTGTATCTCTCACTACAGCACAATATGGGTTGTATCTAACTACTGTGGTAGCTGTATCTGACACTACAGCACAGCATGGGTGGTATCAAACTACTGTGGTAGCTGTATCTGACACTACAGCACGACATGGGTCGTATCTAACTACTGTGGTAGCTGTATCTCTCACTACAGCACAACATGGGTCGTTTCTAACTACTGTGGTATCTGTGTCTGACACTACAGCACAACATGGGTCATATCTAACTACTGTGGTAGCTGTATCTGACACAACAGCACAACATGGGTCGTATCTAACTACTGTGGTAGCTGTATCTCTCACTACAGCACAACATGGGTGGTATCTAACTACTGTGGTAGCTGTATCTGACACTACAGCACAACATGGGTCGTATCTAACTACTGTGGTAGCTGTATCTCTCACTACAGCACAACATGAGTCGTTTCTAACTACTGTGGTAGCTGTATCTCTCACTACAGCACAACATGGGTCATTTCTAACTACTGTGGTAGCTGTATCTCTCACTACAGCACAACATGGGTCTTTTCTAACTACTGTGGTAGCTGTATCTCTCACTACAGCACAACATGGGTCATTTCTAACTACTGTGGTAGCTGTATCTCTCACTACAGCACAACATGGGTCTTTTCTAACTACTGTGGTAGCTGTATCTCTCACTACAGCACAACATGGGTCATTTCTAACTACTGTGGTAGCTGTCTCTGACTTTTCTTAGTATATTTATAGTAATGCTCTCCACATGTGGTGGATATATCTTAACTGTCCAGCCAATCACAGTATAATACACTAAGCTCTCCACAGAGAGTCCCGCTCCTAAGATCCTTATAGTGCCATTGAATTACTGTTTATTTTCTCTGCCTTCATAATGGATTGGCCAATTTCAGTTCATCTGAGATAATTCACTGTAGAGGTATCCATATAATGACTAACAATGCTTCTGACCGGCTGGCTCAGGCCTTTTCACTCCCCAGCGTACGATTAAGCTGGTAATTAGCCTGTAGCGCGCATGCTAATCTAAATAGTAAATACTCCACGACTGGGGGGGGAGAGAGTGGCGTGTCTATGTCTTAGGACTCGGAAGGACCCCTTCTCTGTCAGAGTTGAGCTGAGTGTTCTTATAGGCGTCTATGGAGATGCCTATTTGTCTATGTGCCGCTGGGCTGGGCTGGGCTGAATTGACAGCGTGAGGAAGGAAGCTGAGTTTCATCAAGCCAGCCCCCAGGTACCAGTGGCTTGGTGGATCCAGGTTAATGTGTGTTCCCACGGTGCAGAGCAGTATTAAGCACCAGGTGGAACAGGAAAACATTCCATGACCGGGTTGAGAGAGAGAGAGGGAGAGACCATCTTTGAAGGCTTTGGAGAATCTCCATTGAAATTGAGTTATATTTGGTTGCTTCTTCCTTGACCTTTGACCATGGTATCTCCAGTACCGTGCCTTCATATGGGAAGATGTATTCAGTCGTTAAGTAATCAATCCAAAGCCTCATGTCACATGGCTATGAATCACTGAAGCTTGCTCCAGTCTCTGTGGTCAACTGTTGTCAGTCGGACCGCTCTACGTTATGGTCGCACAGCTCTGCATGGTCCTCCCATGACCACACATTCTGACCACGGTCCTGGTCATCTAAGGTCAGGTTGTGCATGGGTTTAGGTTGGGAGCGACTCCCTTTCCTCTCCTCACAGCTGACCCCAGCGATGTGAGGAGAGGGGAGTAGTCTCTGTCTCTCTCTCTCTCTCTGTCCCTCTCCCTGTTCCTCTCCATTCTCCATCCTAACCCCAAAGGGACAACACCCAGTCCTGTCTCCCTCTCTCTCATTGAGGGTGCTGTGATGATGGGACACCAAAGAGAAGCATCCCTGTCTCCACCAAACTCAGGGGGGGAAATGGATGACAGGGAGAGAGAGGAAGAGAGAGAGAGATGAGAGAGAGAGGAGCCGCCTGTGAGTTTGTCGGTTGGTGGCTGTCTGTCCTGGCTGTCCTCTGTGACACAGTGGCGGACTGACTCGTTGGCTTGGCTGACTGACTGCTTGGCTGGCTGACTGACTGGTTGGCTTGGCTGACTGACTACTTGGCTGGCTGACTGATTGCCTGGCTGGCTGACTGTCTAGGCCTGTCTCCCTGGCCTCTCGACTCCGGTCCCTGCTGGTTAGATGCTGTCTGACTCAGAGCAACACTTCCATTCAGCTGGAAACCACGCTGTTGGACCGAACCCATTACATCAGTGGTCCATCCTCATCCTTCATCCTCACACTGAAGTATTTTCTCTTGGGAGACAACCACTATAGCTGTGTCTCAAATAGCATCATATTCCCTATATCCTGGTCAGAAGTTGTACACTATAAGGAATAGTGTACCATTTGAGACACTCTGTAGAGAGGATATGGTAACTTCAGGTTAGAGTTGAACAAACTATTGGGCATATGAAAGGAAGCATGGTAACTTCAGGTTAGAGTTGAATGGACTATTGGGCCTTTGGAATGAAGCATGGTAACTTCAGATTAGAGTTGAATGGACTTTTGGGCCTTTGGAATGAAGCATGGTAACTTCAGGTTAGAGTTGAATGGACTATTGGGCCTTTGGAAGGAAGGATGGTAACTTCAGGTTAGAGTTGAATCTAGTACATGCTAACTCCAAAGAGTTTATAAGCCATATACTCCTTTGTCTCTAAGATGATGAATATATTAAAGCTAATAAACTTCTCTTGAATTTTCCATTATTCCCCTGGTAATCACATGTACAGTGCCTTGCGAAAGTATTCGGCCCCCTTGAACTTTGCGACCTTTTGCCACATTTCAGGCTTCAAACATAAAGATATAAAACTGTATTTTTTTGTGAAGAATCAACAACAAGTGGGACACAATCATGAAGTGGAACGACATTTATTGGATATTTCAACTTTTTTAACAAATCGAAAACTGAAAAATTGGGCGTGCAAAATTATTCAGCCCCTTTACTTTCAGTGCAGCAAACTCTCTCCAGAAGTTCAGTGAGGATCTCTGAATGATCCAATGTTGACCTAAATGACTAATGATGATAAATACAATCCACCTGTGTGTAATCAAGTCTCCGTATAAATGCACCTGCACTGTGATAGTCTCAGAGGTCCGTTAAAAGCGGAGAGAGCATCATGAAGAACAAGGAACGCACCAGGCAGGTCCGAGATACTGTTGTGAAGAAGTTTAAAGCCGGATTTGGATACAAAAAGATTTCCCAAGCTTTAAACATCCCAAGGAGCACTGTGCAAGCGATAATATTGAAATGGAAGGAGTATCAGACCACTGCAAATCTACCAAGACCTGGCCGTCCCTCTAAACTTTCAGCTCATACAAGGAGAAGACTGATCAGAGATGCAGCCAAGAGGCCCATGATCACTCTGGATGAACTGCAGAGATCTACAGCTGAGGTGGGAGACTCTGTCCTTAGGACAACAATCAGTCGTATATTGCACAAATCTGGCCTTTATGGAAGAGTGGCAAGAAGAAAGCCATTTCTTAAAGATATCCATAAAAAGCGTCGTTTAAAGTTTGCCACAAGCCACCTGGGAGACACACCAAACATGTGGAAGAAGGTGCTCTGGTCAGATGAAACCAAAATTGAACTTTTTGGCAACAATGCAAAACGTTATGTTTGGCGTAAAAGCAACACAGCTCATCACCCTGAACACACCATCCCCACTGTCAAACATGGTGGTGGCAGCATCATGGTTTGGGCCTGCTTTTCTTCAGCAGGGACAGGGAAGATGGTTAAAATTGATGGGAAGATGGATGGAGCCAAATACAGGACCATTCTGGAAGAAAACCTGATGGAGTCTGCAAAAGACCTGAGACTGGGACGGAGATTTGTCTTCCAACAAGACAATGATCCAAAACATAAAGCAATGGTTCAAAAATAAACATATCCAGGTGTTAGAATGGCCAAGTCAAGGTCCAGACCTGAATCCAATCGAGAATCTGTGGAAAGAACTGAAAACTGCTGTTCACAAATGCTCTCCATCCAACCTCACTGAGCTCGAGCTGTTTTGCAAGGAGGAATGGGAAAAAAAATTCAGTCTCTCGATGTGCAAAACTGATAGAGACATACCCCAAGCGACTTACAGCTGTAATCGCAGCAAAAGGTGGCGCTACAAAGTATTAACTTAAGGGGGCTGAATAATTTTGCACGCCCAATTTTTTGATTTGTTAAAAAAGTTTGAAATATCCAATAAATGTCATTCCACTTCATGATTGTGTCCCACTTGTTGTTGATTCTTCACAAAAAAATACAGTTTTATATCTTTATGTTTGAAGCCTGAAATGTGGCAAAAGGTCGCAAAGTTCAAGGGGGCCGAATACTTTCGCAAGGCACTGTATCATATCTAATCTTTGATCTTGGTAATCATGTTCATCAAATCTAGTCTTTGGTCTTTGTAATCATATTTATCATATCTAGACTTTGGTGTTTGTAATCATGTTTATCATATCTAGACTTTGGTGTTTGTAATCACGTTTATCATATCTAGTCCTTGGTCTTGGTAATCACATTTATCATATCTAATCTTTGGTGTTTGCAATCACATTTATCATATATTTATTATATCTAAACAAAACCAGTTGAGAAGGTTCAGAGCAGCTGAAAGGGCATGGTGATAATAGACAGAAGGCCTATATTCTCATATCAACAAGGCTCTTGAGCCAGTAATTTTAGGAGGCCTCAGGGCATATTCAAACTGTGTCATACACACACACAGACACTCACTCACCCCTGAAAACAAACGGCGCTGGTGTTGAGTTGAGAGTGTGAGACGTGACACGTCTGGCGGAATGGAATCACTTCCTTCTGTGAACTGGGCGCCCATTGTCACTGCGACCCCTACCCAGTTAACCTCCGACCCAGGGGTCAACATGACAACTAGCCCACTGAGGATTCGGGTGTGTGTGAGCGTGCAGAGAGTGTGTGTGTTTGCGCGTTCGCAGCCACAGGTGTCTGGTAGGGTGTCAAGTGGGCTTTTGGGGCCTCATTTTCACCATCTGTTTCCAGGGTGATGGGATGGGGGAGGGGTTACCAACACATGTCTGGAGGAAGGAGGGAGGGAGGGGACGGGCGGTGGGCAGAGGGGGTGAATGGAGGGACGAAGCAGGCCGCAGGAAGACTGGCAGGTGCTTGTGGATGTTAGCCCCTCTTTTGCCCCCTTCACTGGGGGGGATTTAGGGTAATTGCGGGGTCGAGTTTAGGGTGGGGTTGTTGGATCTCAAGATCAGAGGTTAGGACAGAGCCGAGGGCATGCACGCCACTCAGAGAGGCACCTTCTGTGTGTTAACTTACTTTTTGATGAGGCCTGTGTGCTAACTTCCTCTCTGTTGAGGCCTGTGTTGGGGGGAGTGGGCTTGGTCATGTTACTAATAATCATGTTGGGAGGGGAGTGGGCTTGGTCATGTTACTAATAATCATGTTGGGGGGAGTGGGCTTGGTCATGTTACTAATAATCATGTTGGGAGGAGAGTGGGCTTGGTCATGTTACTAATAATCATGTTGGGAGGGGAGTGGGCTTGGTCATGTTACTAATAATCATGTTGGGAGGAGAGTGGGCTTGGTCATGTTACTAATAATCATGTTGGGAGGGGAGTACGCTTGGTCATGTTACTAATAATCATGTTGGAAGGGGAGTGGGCTTGGTCATGTTACTAATAATCATGTTGGGAGGAGAGTGGGCTTGGTCATGTTACTAATAATCATGTTGGGAGGAGTGGACTTGGTCATGTTACTAATAATCATGTTGGGAGGGGAGTGGGCTTGGTCATGTTACTAATAATCATGTTGGGAGGAGAGTGGGCTTGGTCATGTTACTAATAATCATGTTCGGGGTGGAGTGGGCTTGGTCATGTTACTAATAATCATGTTGGAGGGGAGTGGGCTTGGTCATGTTACTAATAATCATGTTGGAGGGGAGTGGGCTTGGTCATGTTACTAATAATCATGTTGGGGGGGGGGAGTGGGCTTGGTCATGTTACTAATAATCATGTTGGGAGGAGTTGGCTTGGTCATGTTACTAATAATCATGTTGGGGGGGAGTGGGCTTGGTCATGTTACTAATAATCATGTTGGGGGGGAGTGGGCTTGGTCATGTTACTAATAATCATGTTCTGGGGAGTGGGCTTGGTCATGTTACTAATAATCATGTTGGGGGAGTGGGCTTGGTCATGTTACTAATAATCATGTTGGGAGGGGAGTGGGCTTGGTCATGTTACTAATAATCATGTTGGGAGGGGAGTGGGCTTGGTCATGTTACTAATAATCATGTTGGGGGGAGTTGGCTTGGTCATGTTACTAATAATCATGTTGGGAGGGGAGTGGGCTTGGTCATGTTACTAATAATCATGTTGGGAGGGGAGTTGGCTTGGTCATGTTACTAATAATCATGTTGGGGGGGAGTGGGCTTGGTCATGTTACTAATAATCATGTTGGGGGGAGTGGGCTTGGTCATGTTACTAATAATCATGTTGGGGGGGGGAGTGGGCTTGGTCATGTTACTAATAATCATGTTGGGGGAGTGGGCTTGGTCATGTTACTAATAATCATGTTGGGAGGGGAGTGGGCTTGGTCATGTTACTAATAATCATGTTGGGGGGAGTGGGCTTGGTCATGTTACTAATAATCATGTTGGGGGGAGTGGGCTTGGTCATGTTACTAATAATCATGTTGGGGGGAGTGGACTTGGTCATGTTACTAATAATCATGTTGGGAGGGGAGTTGGCTTGGTCATGTTACTAATAATCATGTTGGGGGGGAGTGGGCTTGGTCATGTTACTAATAATCATGTTGGGGGGAGTGGGCTTGGTCATGTTACTAATAAACATGTTGGGAGGGGAGTACGCTTGGTCATGTTACTAATAATCATGTTGGGGGAGTGGGCTTGGTCATGTTACTAATAATCATGTTGCGGGAATGGGCTTGGTCATGTTACTAATAATCATGTTGGGGGGGAGTGGGCTTGGTCATGTTACTAATAATCATGTTGGGGGAGTGGGCTTGGTCATGTTACTAATAATCATGTTGCGGGAATGGGCTTGGTCATGTTACTAATAATCATGTTGGGGGGAGTGGGCTTGGTCATGTTACTAATAATCATGTTGGGGGAGTGGGCTTGGTCATGTTACTAATAATCATGTTGGGGGAGTGGGCTTGGTCATGTTACTAATAATCATGTGGGGGGAGTGGGCTTGGTCATGTTTCTAATAATCATGTTGGGGGGAGTGGGCTTGGTCATGTTACTAATAATCATGTTGGGGGGAGTGGGCTTGGTCATGTTACTAATAATCATGTTGGGGGGGGGGGGAGTGGGCTTGGTCATGTTACTAATAATCATGTTGGGGGGGAATGGGCTTGGTCATGTTACTAAAAATCATGTTGGGGGGAGTGGACTTGGTCATGTTACTAATAATCATGTTGGGAGGGGAATGGGCTTGGTCATGTTACTAATAATCATGTTGGGGGGAGTGGGCTTGGTCATGTTACTAATAATCATGTTGGGGGGGGAGTGGGCTTGGTCATGTTACTAATAATCATGTTGGGGGGAGTGAACTTGGTCATGTTACTAATAATCATGTTGGGAGGGGAATGGACTTGGTCATGTTACTAATAATCATGTTGGGAGGGGAGTGGGCTTGGTCATGTTACTAATAATCATGTTGGGGGAGTGGACTTGGTCATGTTACTAATAATCATGTTGGGGGGGGGGGAGTGGGCTTGGTCATGTTACTAATAATCATGTTGGGGGGGGGAATGGGCTTGGTCATGTTACTAATAATCATGTTGGGGGGAGTGGGCTTGGTCATGTTACTAATAAACATGTTGGGGGGAGTGGGCTTGGTCATGTTACTAATAATCATGTTGGGGGGGGAGTGGGCTTGGTCATGTTACTAATAATCATGTTGGGGGGGGGAATGGGCTTGGTCATGTTACTAATAATCATGTTGGGGGGAGTGGGCTTGGTCATGTTACTAATAAACATGTTGGGGGGAGTGGGCTTGGTCATGTTACTAATAATCATGTTGGGGGGGAGTGGGCTTGGTCATGTTACTAATAATCATGTTGGGTGGGGAATGGGCTTGGTCATGTTACTAATAATCATGTTGGGGGGAGTGGGCTTGGTCATGTTACTAATAATCATGTTGGGAGGGGAGTTGGCTTGGTCATGTTACTAATAATCATGTTGGGAGGGGAGTGGGCTTGGTCATGTTACTAATAATCATGTTGGGAGGGGAGTTGGCTTGGTCATGTTACTAATAATCATGTTGGGAGGGGAGTGGGCTTGGTCATGTTACTAATAATCATGTTGGGGGAATGGGCTTGGTCATGTTACTAATAATCATGTTGAGAGGAGTGGGCTTGGTCATGTTACTAATAATCATGTTGGGGGGAGTGGGCTCGGTCATGGTACTAATAATCATGTTGGGGGGAGTGGGCTTGGTCATGCTACTAATAATCATGTTGGGGGGAGTGGGCTTGGTCATGTTACTAATAATCATGTTGGGAGGGGAGTGGGCTTGGTCATGTTACTAATAATCATGTTGGGAGGGGAGTGGGCTTGGTCATGTTACTAATAATCATGTTGGGGGAATGGGCTTGGTCATGTTACTAATAATCATGTTGAGAGGAGTGGGCTTGGTCATGTTACTAATAATCATGTTGGGGGGAGTGGGCTCGGTCATGTTACTAATAATCATGTTGGGGGGAGTGGGCTTGGTCATGTTACTAATAATCATGTTGGGGGGAGTGGGCTTGGTCATGTTACTAATAATCATGTTGGGAGGGGAGTGGGCTTGGTCATGTTACTAATAATCATGTTGGGGGAGTGGGCTTGGTCATGTTACTAATAATCATGTTGGGGGGAGTGGGCTTGGTCATGTTACTAATAATCATGTTGGGGGAGTGGGCTTGGTCATGTTACTAATAATCATGTTGGGGGAGTGGGCTTGGTCATGTTACTAATAATCATGTTGGGGGAGTGGGCTTGGTCATGTTACTAATAAACATGTTGGGGGAGTGGGCTTGGTCATGTTACTAATAAACATGTTGGGGGGAGTGGGCTTGGTCATGTTACTAATAATCATGTTGGGAGGGGAGTTGGCATGGTCATGTTACTAATAATCATGTTGGGAGGGGAGTGGGCTTGGTCATGTTACTAATAATCATGTTGGGGGAGTGGGCTTGGTCATGTTACTAATAATCATGTTGGGGGAGTGGGCTTGGTCATGTTACTAATAAACATGTTGGGGGGAGTGGGCTTGGTCATGTTACTAATAAACATGTTGGGGGGAGTGGGCTTGGTCATGTTACTAATAATCATGTTGGGGGAGTGGGCTTGGTCATGTTACTAATAATCATGTTGGGGGAGTGGGCTTGGTCATGTTACTAATAAACATGTTGGGGGGAGTGGGCTTGGTCATGTTACTAATAAACATGTTGGGGGGAGTGGGCTTGGTCATGTTACTAATAAACATGTTGGGGGGAGTGGGCTTGGTCATGTTACTAATAAGCATGTTGGGGGGAGTGGGCTTGGTCATGTTACTAATAAACATGTTGGGGGGAGTGGGCTCGGTCATGTTACTAATAATCATGTTGGGGGAGTGGGCTTGGTCATGTTACTAATAATCATGTTGGGGTTGTGGGCTCGGTCATGTTACTAATAATCATTTTTCTGCAGGTGTTTTCCCAATGTTCCGATAATACAACTGATGGAATTGACAGTAGTAAAATCTAGTAAAATACTCCAACCTCCAATTGACCTGTACTGTAGTAGTATCATTTGCTTTGCAGGCTGTCCTGCCAAGCCGAATACACTTAATTGTGTGTGTGTGTGTTTGGGTGTGTGTGTGTGTGGGGGGGAGGCCCATCCAGCCCTGAATGTCAGTTAGTCAGGTGGGCCAGGCCTGCGAATGATTAGATGGGATGGAGTGGATTAAGTATAGAGGGGGGGTTGTAGTACTTGGAACAGCTGCTGATTAAAATGACTGCTTGCTCTTTCTTTCTCTCTCTTTCTCCCTCTCCCTCTCTCTCCCCCTTCCGCCCTCTATACCCCTCTCTCTCTCTTTCTCCCTCTCCCTCTCTCTCCCCCTTCCGCCCTCTATACCCCTCTCTCTCTCTTTCTCCCTCTCCCTCTCCCTCTCTCTCCCCCTTCCACCCTCTATACCCCTCTCTCTCGCTTTCTCCCTCTCCCTCTCTCTCCCCCTTCCGCCCTCTATACCCCTCTCTCTCTCTTTCTTCAGAGGAGGAAGAAGAGGATGAAGAAATCATAGAGCTGAAGCCTGATCCTGAATCTGACCAGCAGGAGGAGGAGGACACCAAGGAGATGAAAGAGGGTAAGAAGAGGGGGGGAGAAGAATGGGCATGGGTAGAGGGGGATGAGAAGAGGGGGAGGAGAAGACGAGGCATGGGTAGAGGGGGATGAGAAGAGGGGGAAGAGATGAGGGGGAGGAGAAGAAGGGGCATTTTGTAGAGGGGGAGGAGGAGAAGGGGCATGAGTAGATGGGCAGGAGAAGAAGGGACATGAGTAGAGGGGGAGGAGAAGAAGGGACATGAGTAGAGGAGGAGGAGAAGAGGGGGCATGAGTAGAGGGGGAGGAGAAGAAGGGACATGAGTAGAGGGGGAGGAGAAGGGGGGGCATGAGTAGAGGGGCAGGAGAAGAAGGGACATGAGTAGAGGAGGAGGAGAAGAAGGGACATGAGTAGAGGAGTAGGAGAAGAGGGGGCATGAGTAGAGGGGGAGGAGAAGAAGGGGCATGAGTAGAGGGTGAGTAGAAGAAGCGGCATGAGTAGAGGGTGAGTAGAAGAAGGAGCATGAGTAGAGGGGGAGGAGAAGAAGGGGCATGAGTAGAGGGGGAGGAGAAGAAGGGGCATGAGTAGAGGGGTATGCTGTATAATGAAATTGTTTACAGTAAAGAAGGGGAAAGATGAAAGGTGAATTAATGGTAAGAAATACAATAGCTTTTGCTGAAGGGAGTGTTTGCATCCCAAATGTCACCCTATTCCCTAATGGGCCCTGGTCATAAGTAGTGCACTATATAGGCCATTTGAGTTCAGGTGAGTTGAAGCATATATGTCCGATAATCATTTCTGAGACTGAACTCTCCAGTTTAACCACCACCTTGGTTTGGTAAACAGTATACAGAAACATAACATATTTCAATTCAAAACAAGTCAAAGCCATGAATCAATTCATCAAATGTATTTATAAAGTCCTTTTTTCATCAGCAGATGTCACAAAGTGCTTATACAGAAACCCAGTCTAAAACCCCAAACAGCAAGCAATGCAGATGTAGAAGCACGGTGGCTAGGAAAAACTCCCTAGAAAGGCAGGAACCACCCCTCAGAGGAACCAGGCTCTGAGGGGTGGCCAGTCCTCTTCTGGCTGTGCCGGGTGGAGATTATTGAAGACGTTCAAACTTTCATAGATGACCAGCAGGGTCAAAGATAGAGAGTGCGAGAGATGGGAGAATTAGAGGGAGCATACTGTAGATCACACAGGACACCAGGTAAGACAGGAGAAATAGACAGACGGACCCTAGCCCCCTGACACTGGAGTCTGAGACAGTGGGAGTCGGGGGACACTGGCCCTGTCCAAAGTTACCCCCGGAGAGGGCCATCCAGGCAGGATATAACCCCACCCACTTTGCCAAAGCACAGCCCCACACCACCAAAGGATATCAAAGACCACTAATGTACTACCCTGAGACAAGGCTGAGTGTAGCCCACCAAGATCTCCCCCACACACACAGGAAGGATAGGAGAGCGCGAGGACAGGAAGGATGGGAGAGCCCGAGGACAGGAAGGATGGGAGAGCCCGAGGACAGGAAGGATGGGAGAGCGCGAGGACAGGAAGAATGGGAGAGCCCGAGGACAGGAAGGGTGGGAGAGCCCGAGGACAGGAAGGATGGGAGAGCCCGAGGACAAGAAGGATGGGAGAGCCCAAGGACAGGAAGGATGGGAGAGCCCGAGGACAAGAAGGATGGGAGAGCCTGAGGACAGGAAGGATGGGAGAGCCCGAGGACAGGAAGGATGGGAGAGCCCGAGGACAAGAAGGATGGGAGAGCCTGAGGACAGGAAGGATGGGAGAGCCCGAGGACAGGAAGGATGGGAGAGCCCGAGGACAGGAAGGATGGGAGAGCCTGAGGACAGGAAGGATGGGAGAGCCCGAGGACAGGAAGGATGGGAAAGCACGAGGACAGGAAGGATGGGAGAGCCCGAGGACAGGAAGGATGGGAGAGCCTGAGGATAGGAAGGATGGGAGAGCCCGGGGACATGAAGGATGGGAAAGCACGAGGACAGGAAGGATGGGAGAGTGCGAGGACAGGAAGGATGGGAGAGCCCGAGGACAGGAAGGATGGGAGAGCCCGAGGACAGGAAGGATGGGAGAGCGTGAGAAGAGGAAGGATGGGAGAGCACGAGGATAGGAAGGATGGGAGAGCACGAGGATAGGAAGGATGGGAGAGCGCGAGGACAGGAAGGATGGGAGAGCACGAGGACAGGAAGGATGGGAGAGCGTGAGGACAGGAAGGATGGGAGAGCACGAGGACAGGAAGGATGGGAGAGCCCGAGGACAGGAAGGATGGGAGAGCCCGAGGACAGGAAGGATGGGAGAGCCCGAGGACAGGAAGGATGGGAGAGCGCGAGGACAGGAAGGATGGGAGAGCCCGAGGACAGGAAGGATGGGAGAGCCCGAGGACAGGAAGGATGGGAGAGCCCGAGGACAGGAAGGATGGGGAGCGCGAGGACAGGAAGGATGGGAGAGCCCGAGGACAGGAAGGATGGGAGAGCCCGAGGACAGGAAGGATGGTAGAACGCGAGGACAGGAAGGATGGGAGAGCGCGAGGACAGGAAGGGTGGGAGAGCCCGAGGACAGGAAGGATGGGAGAGCCCGAGGACAGGAAGGATGGGGAGCGCGAGGACAGGAAGGATGGGAGAGCGCGAGGACAGGAAGGATGGGAGAGCCCGAGGACTGGAAGGATGGGAGAGCCCGAGGACAGGAAGGATGGGGAGCGCGAGGACAGGAAGGATGGGAGAGCCCGAGGACAGGAAGGATGGGGAGCGCGAGGACAGGAAGGATGGGAGAGCGCAGGCAGGCCAGTGACTCAGTCCTGTAACATTGTTGATATTGGAAGCATTACACCACTCACCATTTACAATATAACAATCCGATGTAACCTCTTTAGATGTATCACCCATCCACAGGTCATGTCCCAAATGGCACCCTATTC